>NW_007380666.1:15964-30731 GCF_000475195.1 Diaphorina citri
GAAAGAGGTTTGACAGAGGGAACCGTAACTGCTATGGTCTTATCGTCCCGAAATCGAAGAGAGAAGGAAGACAGGATAGGAGAAAGTCAGCCGTTCCGAGAACGAACATTATCCCATCAGGATAAAATCCGCCCCGGGCGGGAATCGAACCCGCGGCCTAGCGCTTACAAGGCAGACGCACTACCAACTAAGCTAACTAGGCTGACTGTAGTAAAGGTGGGGTTGCTCCATTTGTTCTCTATTTTAGCAAAGCATATTATTTCAATGAGAAAATATTCTATTTGTTCCTCACAATATAACATACATATCTTCCGCTTCAGTTCTCATCTTGTACGTACCTCGGTTTGCAGCGCTGAAGGTTCGGGCGTAACTCCGCCGCTACTGGTTGCTGATTCCGACACTTGGGTCGCTACTTGACTGGGAATGGGGGGGAGGGGGTCATCGGCTGCAACCAATGAGGACACAGAACGCACAAAACTTACGACAAACTCGACACTAGAGGGGGTAGTAAGCACACTAGGGGTGGGGGTGACTAGAGGGGAAGTGGAGGAGAAGAAGGGAGGGTAATTAGAGATGAACAGGAGGAGGGGAAATATACAAATGAAGAGAGGTGACTAGAGATGAAGAGGGGGGGGGGGTTATAGATAAAGCAGAGGGTAATTAAATTAGAAATAAACAGTAGAGGGTATACGTATAAAGGGAAAAGAGATGAAGGAGAAAGGGAAAAGGTAAGAGAGCGTACCTAAGTAGAGGTAAAATGGTAGATAGTAATAAATTAGAGGGTAAATAAGTGAAAAGAGAAGAGAAGAGGGCAAAATAGGAAAAAGGTAACTCTATAAGTGATATAAAGGTAAGATGATGGAGAAAGGAATGTGAATGGGTGTAGAAATTAAGGTTGATTAGAGCGCAGTGAAGACAGAAAGCTTGACACGGGTCTCTAGAAATATGTAGCTGTGTTGATAGAAGTAATAATGCTAGATTTACAAGGGTGAGATAGTAAAAGAATAAAAAAGAAGTTTGGTTCTACTGTAAACGGACTGCACTTCAATTGGGGGGGAATGCAACCGATATGGGAAAATAAATAATGAAGATTTCTTTACACTGCTGTGACAACTAAATTACTAACAATTATGTACCCAAACCGAGAGTCAAATGTCAAGGAACTTGACCACTAGGCCATTCTCCCTAAAGATTGTAGAGAGTTAAAATTTAAGAAAATTGTTGAGAGTCGAGAAATTTTCGTGATTTTATTTACATTTCTTACAGAGTTTAATTTGTTAGGTTTACATGGACGCTACGCCACTGATTTGTTTCCTTACAAGGGTAACTGCACATTTGTCACGATAATCCTCAGTGTATCCACTAATTCTCATTCTAGTGGAATCCACTCTCAACATAACATAGCCTAGACACAGACACGGTGTTTGCTTTAGAAGCAGTCCACTCTGATCCACTAAACCTCATTACCACTGATCAGCTAAACGCGTGGCTATCCGCGTCATCTTGCAAAGTGTATGATAACACGACAGGGTCCAACAAAAGGCCCAGGGCTCCGGAATACACAGGATTTAACAAAAGATTCTCTACAGAGTCAACAAAGCTTTGTACACAGGACCACCTTATTCTCATCACGTGACCTCATCAGCTACACTAGTAGTAGCATCAGGGGGAGGGGCTTCTACTGGGGGCGTGGTCTCAGGGATAGAAGGGGGCGTGGTCTCAGGGATGGAAGGGGGCGTGGCTTGACTTGTACAGGGTGGAGTTACTTCTAGAGGTTGCTCGTATTCGGGCAACTCAGCGCTCTCCTGGAAACATACAACAAGGAGAATAATCATCAATACAACATACGACAAGAAAACAAAGAATATGAATAAAATAATCCGTTGCAACCTAAATGGGAAGTATTGTGTCTCTTCTCGCTCATCTGATGAGAGACGTACGGATTGGGCATGCTACGACACAGACCTTTATTGTACTGGAAAGTAATTAGTAAACCACTGTGTGTAATTGACTCTTTAATAATAATAAAGGAAAAGTTATGTTCAAATCAAGATATGGGAAGAAACCAGGGTCTATTTCCTCATTAGAACTAAATAGTTTAGTTTGATAGAAATGTTCACTATTTATAAACACGAGTTTAGTTAGCTTGGAAGGTAGAGAGAACTTCTAGCTTCTAAGCTCTAGGTCGCGGGTGTCATTTCTGTCCGATGTAAACTTTATCTTAAACAGATAAGGTTCGTTCTCTCCAAGATTCGGGACGATACAGCCTCCGTTGTTAAGAATTCCCTCTATCTAACCTGTTGGAAATAATAATACTAATAATATAACTTTGGCTTCCAGATAATATAACTCACTTTGGCTTCCAGATAATATAACTCACCTTGGCTTCCAGATAATATAACTCACCTTGGCTTCCATATAATATAACTCACCTTGGCTTCCATATAATATAACTCACTTTGGCTTCCAGATAATATAACTCACCTTGGCTTCCAGATAATATAACTCACCTTGGCTGACGGCGGCGAGGACTAGTTCAGCTGCCTCCTTGTTATGTGCAGGTTCCCCGGCTAGATCGGCAATAGTATCAAACTCCTCTCTAGGAACTTGCAGGATGTCCGCCACTAGTTGCTGCTTCTCTGCCAGTGCTTGCTTGATCATATCGTCCTTCCTCCGTAGCCTCTCTGTGAAACAGAATGCGGCGCTTAGTGAGACAGGGATCTTGACTTCATTTCTGGGGTATAGAAGTGTTTTTTAACGTTATTTAGGCTGGGACCTATAAGTGTTCAGTTTGTAGATTCGTAGAAGTTTTTCACTTTTTGTAGTAGTCTAAAAGAAACAGCGGCCTTCATTTTGCATTAAACTTCCAACTCCCAATTTACATTTCTGTAAATGTTTGTTAACCCATGAGTTAAGGCCCGAACAGTCTCCTAGCATTCTCAAATGTGAACAACTACTTCATGAGATTATAATCCCGTTTAATTCTCTCAAATCTATAAATTTACCACTTTTACCGAGTTGGGGAAAAAACCTTTCTAAATTATTTACCGATATCGATTTGTTTGCCTACTATTTTTTCTTTTCAATGGGAGTGATGCATATTATACAAGGCCCAGGCTGGAATGCTGTAGTGCTGTACTAGAGCAAAACCCCATTAGCATTAGGGCTGCCCATTGCGCAATACCTAACTGATAATCAGTTTAATAGTCCAGTAATTATTATTACTGAACAGAATGCACTTGAAATTTCCAATAGTGAAATGCAGCACTATAATAATAATAATTAGTTTTGTTATTATTTCCCAATATTCACGGCTCTCCCATTAGGTTCTCTAATCAAGTTTTCATAAATTCACATTAAATTCATATGAATTCCACTTGAATAAGGAGAGGGATCAATAAATAATTACACGTTTACAGGGTGTGCCATAAATTATTGCACTTATGTATAAACAGGGTGTCTTCAAAATTAAAACTGGGTGCGGGGAAGCGTATTTTTCAAATCAACCCATTTTTATATGCCTTATCCTAACAGACTTATTATATGTATTGGTTTCATCTCTCTTTTTTTTTTAAATTATTAATTAGGAACCAATCTATCATCGATTGATCCACACAGTATTAGGAATAACAAATTCAATAATCTTAATCGCATACGCTTGTAGCAGTCTGATAGGTAATAGCTACTTTTATAACAGAAAATTCGCGTTCATTGTAAATTGCCTATTATCAACTCTAATCATACATAATAGGTCTTCACTGGGATTTTCCCTATGGTAGAAATCCATCAAGACAGAAGAAGACTACGAAATGAATTCTTGGAAATCAATTAGATTGTCTCTGTTTTCTTCAATTTTGGCCTAAGTAATCTTGTCTGTAATACTGACCATGGATTTGAAATTATCTATCATGGATGGCATAGGTAATTTCAATATAATTGAGATGGTATGCGGAAAAGATGAACTTCAACCTAACCCAAACGTATCAAGCTTGTGTAGGTAGGTACCTAATTTGAGAACTAACCTAACCGTACCTACATAGAGTACATAGGTAGGTAGGTGTACCTATAGAAAAAAAACTAAGGGAAAAATGTGCCAGACAGGGAAATGAAATACATATTTCCCCAAAACTTTTTATCTTTTTACTTCACTAAGAATGCAGCCTTATCCTAACGGACTTATTATTCGTAGGTATTGGTCTTTCCTCTTTCATCTCCTTTTTTTGTAATTATTTAATTAGGAACCAATCTATTATCGATTGATCCACACAGTAGGAATAACAAATTCAATAATCTTAATCGCATATTACGCTTGTAGCAGGCTGATAGGTAATAGCTACTTTTAAAACAGAAAATTCGCGTTCATTGTAAATTGCCTATTATCAACTTGTACATAATCATACAAAATAGGTCTTCACTGGGGGGTTTTCCCTATGGTAAAAATCCATCAAGATAGAAGAAGACTACGAAATGAATTCTTGGAAATCAATTAGATTCTTTTTTTTCTTCAATTCTAGCCTAAGTAATCTTGTCTGTAGTACTGACCATGGATTTGAAATTATCTATCATGGTCATGGATGGCATAGGTAATTTCAATATAATTGAGATGGTATGCGGAAAAGATGAACTTCCACCTAACCCAAACGTATCAAGCTTGTGTAGGTAGGTAACTACCTAATCTGAGAACTAACCTAACCGTACCTACATAGAGTACATAGGTTAGGTAGGTAGGTGTACCTATAGAAAAAAAAAATTAAGGGAAAAATGTGCCAGACAGGGAAATGCCCCAAAACTTTTTAGCTTTTTACTTCACTAACGTCAACTGCTGATGGGGAGGAAAATGCTGGAAAATTAATAAGGAGACGAACGTTCTTTCCTCAATATTCCAAAACATATTGCGAGATGAGAAGTATGTTTATAAAGTATCTAAGGTCAGCGTTAATAGCATGTTGAATACATCAGTTCTCAACGGATCACTTTCAAAAGAGTTGCAACTTTGTTCAATGGCTTAAAGTTGAAGAGAGAAAAAGCTTCGATGTTTTTTAAAGGTATTCAACATACCAGTAGGTACTCCAACTGGGGTGGAGGCAAAGTTTCATAGGTAGATAGGTACCTACCATTTTCAATTGTTTTCCTTTCAACAGGACCCAAGCTATTTTGCTTCCCTCCTACAGTTTAGTAGATGAATGAGACGAGGAGGGAGGAGGAAGAGAAAGAAGGAAGGTGATTTTGAAATGAACTCGAGATTTGAGTTTTTCAGTTTAATGAGCAGAGAGAGCGAGACAGAGAATAGGGGAAAAGAAGAGAGAGAGAATGGAGGGAGGGATAAAGGGAAGGAAAGAACGAGAGCGGAAGGGAAAGAGAGCTATATGTAGGTATTCATAATTTAATTTATGTTGGGATATTTCGAGCAACTTTTTCCTTTTTTTTTTCTAAAGCTTCGCTTTGCAACCTCGAAATTTAGCTGAAGGAAATAAATGCTGACCTTTTTTTCCTATCTCTTTTTCACTTCCTCCTTTCTTCTCTCTCTCTGTTGAATACATCAGTTCTCAACGAATCACTTTCAAAAAAAGTTTCAACTTTGTTCAATGGCTTAAAGTTAAAGAGAGAAAAAGATTCGATATTTTTTAAAGGTATTCAACATACCAGTAGGTACTCTAACTGGGGTGGAAGCAAAGTTTCATAGGTAGATAGGTAGGTACCATTTTCAATTGTTTTCCTTTCAACAGGACCCAAGCTATTTTGCTTCCCTCCTACAGTTTAGTAGATGAATGAGACGAGGAGGGAGGAGGAAGAGAAAGAAGGAAGGTGATTTTGAAATGAACTCGAGATTTGAGTTTTTCAGTTTAATATAAACACCATGAATGTAACGGATGGCAAAATAAATAGGAGAAGGAGACAGAAGAGAAGGGGAAAGAGAAGGAGGAGGAGGAGGAGGAGGAGGAGGAGGAAATGATGGTATCTTCAACATCTCCATTCTTCATTAAGAATGTAATTATTTTTTCATAAAGACAGCGCAGACTTGATAATGAGAAAGAAATGAGAAATAGAGAGATGAAGAAATAGAGAGAAAGAGAAGGGGAGGGAGGAATAGAAAGTAAGAAAGAGGAGGAAGAGAAAATTAGGAGGTGAGAGATGAGAAAAGGAAGAGGGGGAGAGAGACAGGTAAGAAAATGAGAAAAGACGAGAAAAATGTTGATTCAAGGTTTTTCAAGAAAAGGAATTCCTATTTTTACTTTCTTTTCCATTTTTTTTCCTCTTCCACAAAGTGTCCCACCTCCACAAAGTCTCCATTTTGAAGTATGTATTTGTGGATATCACATCAGAATACACTGGTAAACCCGTTCACAACTTTTGCAGATATAACACAGCATTACTAAGTGCTTGATCCTTTCCAATCCTTTCTCCTATCTAAATATTCCAACACTCATAATGCCGGGATCAGAGAGAGAAAGAGTGAATGAACTCAAGAGCCAAGAGCTATAAGTAGGTATACACGAGAACCAATAGATTGTCTTCTAAGTAGGTACCTATGTGCGCATGCTAAAAAAAAACAATATGCTCAGAATGAAATAATCATGCAATCATTACAAATTATAACTATTACTAAACAATGACTTGAGGGTTAGTATAACTAGTAATACTTGGGGAGTTATAGCCAGAAAACTAGAGGATATATGAATGATCAGGCTAAAGGATGGGTCATTCAGGAAAAGTTAGAAAGGATAAGGATATTTTTAATCAAATACTTTTTCTTCTTTTTTTCCTGGCTTAACTACACGTGGCTTTAATTACAGGGTTGCCATAATTCACATTTTTTAATGGCTTATTGCAAATTCGCAAGTGTGGTAAAATGGCAATCCTATAATAGTTATTTTTAGTCTACATGGGCGGATTCAGACTATATGTAATATGTACCTACAACGTGGATAAATGTCCCATGTAAGTACAAGTACTACTCATGTACCAATATGTACGTATATCTAGTAGGTAACTTTACGAACTATATATACAACCTAATCAATATAGGTACTTCAATAGTAACATGTTTTTCTAACGTGTCTTCCAAAACTGCTCACGGCAAATCCTCCTACCATCATCAGATCATCACATGACTGACCGAACGAAGTGAGTTTCAAATTTTAACTCGAGGATTTTGTATTTGGTTTGATCTGTCTGTTTATACTTCTCAAGGAGAGTCAATCTGTCAAGTAGCAACATATTAATATAGGTAAAAGAACAACGTCTTCACTTGACCAGTAACTTTGGAAACTGTAGGTAATTTTATTTCTACATTTATTTCTACAAGAGATAAAAAACAATCATAAAATTAAATAAAAAAAAAAATGGTTGTATTAAGTTCAAATTAAACAGTCCACTGTCCAAGGCTATGGACAAGAAAATACTCCTAATTAAAATAAAAGAAAAAGGCTGACAGACAGACTAAAGACAGGAAGCAAAGAAATCAATCCTTTGCAAATCTACAAGTCAAATGCATTAATTGAATTAGCTCTGTTATCGCCCACGCTAGGATTCAAACCCAGGACCTGCTTGGTCTGAACCCTAGTGAGGTCACTGTTAGAGAGGTCATTAATATGCATGATGTAGTGGTCAGTTCGTAGCTTATATGCAATTTAAATACCGAGGAATGTTAATTGAAATCATGTGAGAGAGTAGGTATAATGCAAATGCACAACATACGAGACAACATGAAAGTGTACTAGTAGACAGAGGTGACTAGGTAACGGACTTCAAGTGAAAGGTCCCGGGTTCGATTCCATGACGGGTCAGGGAATTTGCCAATTTTGGATTCGGAGAAGGGGTCCCGGTATTATTTTTGTATACCTACAGGGTGGTTCAGTGGATAGCTCACTAATAAGGCGACAATGTATGCAATTTACCTAAAAAAAAGTCTTTACGGGGTCCCTGAATAATCGACCGAGAAAATTGCCTTCATGTGTTGAACATTTGTGCTAAATTTCATCAAAATTGAACAAACTGTTTGAGAGTTAAGGTGAAAAAACAAACTACAGGAAGAACCATAATATATAATATAATCCGTTTGTTAGTAAGTTGCGGTTTTACTTCAAACTAAACGAAGAATCGTCGAAAACATACTTGGGTTTCGTCCATTCCCATGTCAATCAATCATTCAATAATTGAGTGCTCACTTGGTGTTAAATTACTCAGACTACTTAGAGCTTAGAGGGATCAGAGGTTACTTGGTTCGCTGAGTTACTTACTCTTTGGTTTTGGAGTGGGGGCTATCCCCTGAGGAGGCCGCGTCTACCTCATGGCCGGAGATAGGTGACGGGTCCGGCCTTCTGCTCTTGGCCTTATCCGCCGCCTTGGAAATGTGCTGGAACCATCTGAAACATAAGATAATGGGGAATACCATTAGTTTCTAGATAAAAGATAATAGGATTAAACCTCAAACTTCCAGTGGAGTCTAAAAAACTTCGAGACATCAGAACTTAGAGGAAAGACTTGGGGTCACTCAAGGAAAGGCCTATAAAACAGGGTAAAACATCCGTGACAAGAAAAAGCATTTGTGCCCAACACAATTATAATTCCTTTTATTTTTTTTAAAAAAGGGCCGAAAAGGCTGAAAACCCAATCAGCAAAATTTCCTTTGGTTGCTGACTATGCTGACACACAATGAACCCAATTCGAACCACAATAACAAGTGTGTGATAACGAGACTCACGAGGCTTTATGCCAAAATGAAGACAAAAGCTAAATTTGTTTCCTAACTTCTTTTATAATGAAGTAATAACAAACAAAAAAGGGATTAGGTACGTTTTATCTCCCTCACTATTAAACTGTTGAAACAATGGGACTACCTGTCCTATTCCTATCTCGACAGTCGAAATAAAACACAAACGTACTTCTCCTTGGTATCTAAATGAGGAGGAGGAGGAGGAGGAGGAGGAGGAGCATTAGATGAAAGAGGAAAAGGAGAGGTAGGTAAAGGAAGAAGAGAAGAGAAGGAAAATAAAGAATGTACCCAACAGGCCAAAAGGAAGAACAGCAAATGAAAAAGGAGGAGAAGGAGAATAGGGAACTCTATTTATTTTGCGACAAAGTCAGAGGTTTGGGTCGGGGTTATCTTTATCTTGGGGCAACTAGGAAGCTATTCGCTAACTCATTTTCTACCCTAGTTACATTATAGATCTAAAACTCGATATAAAAAAAAGGTTTATCTACATCAAAAGATTACGGAATCCAAAGATCACCCATTCCCTGAAATTCAATCTATTTAAGTTTCCCTGAACTGCAATCTACTCCTAGGATAAATTTCAAATCGGTTCTCTAATTTTATTCGCACAGTTCCAGCAGGAAACTCCTGTCCCATTCTGTCCTATCCCCAATCCTTGTTATTCCAGTTTGTATAATGTTATGGAGAGAGAACAGTTTAATTGAGTTTCCTATGTTCCCAACAAGTGGCGATATCAAATTATTCAATGTAATTAGTATGCAAATTTATTACTCGATAATAAATATGTATGACAGTACTGAGTAGTGGGGAGGTAGTGAGTAAACAGAAAGACTTTGCGAGTATTTTGGAATAATTTTATATAGTACAAGTGGCGATATCAAATTATTCAATGTAATTAGTATGCAAATTTATTACTCGATAATAAATATGTATGAGTATGACAGTACTGAGTAGTGGGGAGGTAGTGAGTAAACAGAAAGACTTTGCGAGTATTTTGGAATAATTTTATATAGTTTGTTGTTGTTGTTCTTGTTGCTGTTGTTGTAGTGGGACTTCTGGGGTTTACGTTTAACATTTTTCACACTTTTAGAGATGAGAAGCAGTTTTTTTCAACCAGCTTACTTATTCTCACGAGGCTGAGTGCAACCCAAAATAGCGAGTAGCACATGTGTCCCAAACAATCACCTGTCCAGACACTGACCAAGCTCAACTGTGCTTAACTTCAGTGATGTGACTCGGCAAAACTCGTGCTTTTATCCTAACTGAGGCTCATTGTTATAGTGTAAGTAGTGTTTACTTGTTTAGTGATTGGTAACAGCATAGCAATACGAGTAAGTACATCAGGTTTAGTATTTTAAGCAGTGTTAAAGAAAAACTGGAAAGCGCTGATTGTGCTTAACTTCAGTGATGTGACTCGGTAAAACTCGTGCTTTTATCCTAACTGAGGCTTATTGTTAGAGTGTAAGTAGTGTTTACTTGTTAAGTGATTGGTAACAGCATAGCAATACGAGTAAGTTACATCAGGTTTAGTATTTTAAGCGGTGTTAAAGAAAAACTGGAAAACGCTGAGAAAATTACTTAAAACTTAAAATCGCAAAGAGAACTTGATCAATACATCCTAGGATAACCAAGAACTTCAAAATTCCACAATCGTTCTGTAGAGGGAGAGCGCCATTGCAAGAAGAAAGAAATGAGAAAAAGAGGCATGGATATGACAGAAAGATGAAAAAGAGAAGATAAAATAGTGAAGAAAAAAGATGAAAAAAGCTAAAAGAAGAGATGATAAGGAATATACAGATAGGCATTGAGAAAGCATAGAAAGAGGAAGATTAAACACTTGAATAAAAAGAGAGAGAGAGAGAGAGAGAGAGAGCATGACCAATAGGTTCCTCCCAAGTGTGTCAAGAGTGATCGGGTCTAAAAATTTCTTTTATGTGTTGACTAGGTACTGTTGACAAAAACAGTCAAAACGTCTGTGGCGGGAAAAGCTTCAGACCTACATAGGTCTTTCAGATCGTGTCAGAGACCCGATTATTCCACCACATACGCTTTTACTGCCTGGTGACTGGGAGGTCTGTTAGATAAAAGTTTCAGGAAAGGGTTGATATGAAATAAGTTAAGGTTGATGAGAATGGTGAGAGTGGGGTTAAGGGGTTGGAATAATTAATCTGCAGTGTCCAAACTATATATTTGAGTCCATTGAATTCCTCTCTGACATAAATCAGTACAGCACCAGGTCTATCTCCACTAAAATAATGAAATTGCCATTACATCGAACTTCAGCAGGTGAGCAATCATTCCATGTCACGGTTTCTAGACTGTGGAATGCACTCCCTGTCTCTGCCTGAAACTCCACTACATTTGGTAGCTTCAAAACAATGGCAGTGGAACACATAAAATCCATGTCGGGTATCTAAGCATTTAGATCCTCGACAAAACCTGTGGTTGGGTGGAAGAGCTCCTTTTAAAGAATCCTGAATCTCCTTACTCCTAATAACCTAATATGTACTAAATTCCTACAGGTACAACTATGGCTATAGAAATATCAGGTAGAATACTTATCAGTTTTGCATTAACATCCCCTGCTAAGCTCATAATATTGTTGGCCTTTTATCCCCTTGTTTAATTTTAGCTTGAATTAAAAGCTATTCAATTGTCCTCTGTCGAAACAGCACGTGTAATCCGGGACAGTCACCAATGCAGATAGCAACCACGCATAACGCTGCTTAACTTTCAGTGATGTTGCGTCGAGAACTGGTGCACTCAAAGTGCTTTATGACTCTAAGTCTGGAAACACAGCGCTAATAACCCTACCCAGGATACCACTGAGGTCCTTTGGATGTTCTATTGAACTAACCTACTCCCAGCAAACCTAAACCAACTTAATTCTAAAGCTGCCAACTTTATATCCTAAGCAGATAAGGTTTGTTCTCGATTATAATACCGTTCCGTTGTGGACTGTTCCTATCCTAGCCTTTCTTCTATCGTTTTCGGAATGCTAAGGCTTTGAAAATTCTAATCCCAGAATTTTACAGAAGGACAAAAAAAGGGGGGCGGGCAGGAGGTCAAAATCTACAGAGATCAAAAAATCAGGCTGAGAAGTAAAAGATCAAAAAACTGTTAGAAATTTCAGGCACAAAATCACGAGGGGGTAAGATCGGAAGATACAGAGGAGAGGGGACATTGAGGGGGCTATTAGGGGGGGCAGACCTGGTTGACTTACCCAGTTTGGATGTGATGAGGTCAGGGGAAGATACAGAGGGGCCATTGAGTTGGGCAGATTGAACAGAACTACTATTGGAGGGGACAGAGAGGTTTTGACTATGTGACTCTTCAGTCCTGTGGAAGTGAGAAACGAACAGAGAAAACGTCATAAATGAAAAGTTAAAATGATTAAGGATGTGTTGTTTGAAAATCACAAAAAACTTAATTAAAACCGTATGCCCCTCATCAAATGGATGAGACAAAAAAGAAACCCACCAAGCAATATTGTGTCTTTTCTCGACGATCTAATGAGAGACATACTACGCGATGGACATGCTAGTACACAGAGCGGTAATGTTAACTCTAAATTTCAAAATATGTATTAAGTTCAAATTAAACAGTCCAAGGCTATGGACAAGAAAATACTCCTAATGAAAATAAAAGAAGAAGGCTGACAGACAGACTAAAGACAGGAAGCAAAGAAATCAATCCTTCGCAAATCTACAAGTCAAATGCAGTAATTGAATTAGCTCTGTTATCGCCCACGCTAGGATTCAAACCCAGGACCTGCTTGGTCTGAACCCTAGTGAGGTCACCGTTAGAGAGAGGTCATTAATATGCATGATGTAGTGGTCAGTTCGTAGCTTATATGCAATTTAAATACCGAGGAATGTTAATTGAAATCATGTGAGAGAGTAGGTATTATGCACATGCACAACACACGAGACATGAGAGTGTACTAGTAGACAGAGGTGACTAGGTAACGGACTTCGAGTGAAAGGTCCCGGGTTCGATTCCATGACGGGTTAGGGAATTTGCCAATTTTGGATTCGGAGAAGGAGTTCCGGTATTATTTTTGTATATCTACAGGGTGATTCAGTGGATAGCTCACTAATAAGGCGACAATGTATGCAATTTACCTAAAAAAAAAGTCTTTACGGAGTCGCTGAATAATCGACCGAGAAAATTGCCTTCATGTGTTGAACATTTGTGCTAAATTTCATCAAAATCGAACAAACTGTTTGAGAGTTACATATGGTGAAAAAACAAACTACAGGAAGAACCATAATGTAATCCGTTTGTTAGTAAGTTGAGGTTTTACCTCAAACTAAACGAAGAATCGTCGAAAACATACTTGGGTTTCGTCCATTCACATGTCAATCAATCATTCAATAATTGAGTGCTCACTTGGTGTTAAATTACTCAGACTACTTAGAGCTTAGCTTAGAGGGATCAGAGGTTACACTTGGTTCGCTCAGTTACTTACTCTTTGGTTTTGGAGTGGGGGCTATCCCCTGAGGAGGCCGCGTCTACCTCATGGCCTGAGATAGGCAATTACTCAGACTACTTATACTTAGAGGGATCAGAGGTTACTTGGTTCGCTCAGTTACTTACTCTTTGGTTTTGGAGTGGGGGCTATCCCCTGAGGAGTTAGAGGGATCAGAGGTTACTTGGTTCGCTCAGTTACTTACTCTTTGGTTTTGGAGTGGGGGCTATCCCCTGAGGAGGCCGCGTCTACCTCATGGCCTGAGATAGGTGACGGGTCCGGCCTTCTGCTCTTGGCCTTATCCGCCGCCTTGGAAATGTGCTGGAACCATCTGGAACAGAAGATAATTGGGAATACCATTAGTTTCTAGTTAGAAGTAGAAATAAAACATAATAGGATTAAACCTCAAAGGCCCAGTGGAGTCCAAAAAACTTCCAGACATCAGAACTTGGAGGAAAGACTTGGGTTCACTCAAGGAAAGGCCTATAAAACAGGGTAAAACATCCGTGACAAGAAAAAGCATTTGTGTTTCAAATTTTTACTCGAGGATTTTATATTTGGTTTGATCTGTCTGATGTTTGTTCCGCGATAAATCTCGAATGGTTTGTCCAATTTTAATGAAATTTGGTCAAAAATTGCCCCTTTTCTATTTCTTCGTTTGCAAATTGATTGTAATTGGAGTAAAACGGGTAAAGGGATATGAGGTAATCGACCGACTTGATTTTTTTTCTTTGCCAAAGTGAGCCAAATATGTGGTTAGTTTGTTGAAACTTGGAATAAGGTGCTATGTTGTCAAACCTGCTTGGGTGTTACAATGTTGCATTGTGACAAATACCTCTTTGCCAAAGTGAGCCAATTATGTGGTTAGTTTGTTGAAACTTGGAATAAGGTGCTATGTTGTCAAACCTGCTTGGGTGTTACAATGTTGCATTGTGACAAATACCTGTATAGTGTGTAGTACAGGTACAGCGTACATAATAAAAGAAACAACAATTTCCCTTCAATTCGTTAATATACAATTCACAATCATCATCACATCAAACAGAGAAGAAAAGTAAATTTTCATGAGATCCCCCCCCGGAGCATTTTGGCATTTTATGTTTCTCATCACATCTGTGTTATGTGTTGTGATTTGTATTCCATCTTTGTAGTTTGCCACAAGTTCACAACTCAGAAAATGTGATTTTTTCCTTTGAAAAAAGAAATGAAGAAGAGGAAGAAAAAGAAGAAAGAGGAAACGAAGAGAAGGAACAAGAAAGGAGGAAGAGAAGAAGGAAAATATAAAGAGGAAGAAGAAAGGGAAGGGGAGCAGTATGAAAAGGAAGAATAAAATGAGGAAGAGAAGGAGGAGGACAAAAAAGAGAAACAAGCTGGGCCCGTCCCTCCGGGAATTTTTTAGTCCGTACCTAGTTTATTCTTTATTCGATCGTGGTTAAAGAAAATCAGTACCTATGTACCTACTAGGGTTGCCAGATCATTTTTAGCCCAAAACGGGACAAGCGACCTAAACCGTAAAAAAAAACGGGATTTTGGATGAAAATACGGGACAAGCAGCTTTTTTAACCCCCCTCCCCTGGCCC
>NW_007380667.1:0-14598 GCF_000475195.1 Diaphorina citri
TATCTTGGGCTCTGCAAAATTGAAGATTACAGACTTGATTGGATCTAAAGATGATCCCATCTTCTATCTTGAGTTCTGTAAATTTTAACCACACCTACGAATCCCACACCAACGGTTGGTGTGGGATTCGTAGAAGAAAAATTTGAAGAGGAAAACCATCCTGGGTGGAAAAATAATCAAAGATGGGATGGTGTTCTCTATGAGAGTGTTTCTCCCACTATGGTTTTCCAATGCCAACTTTTCTAAGAACCACCCTGATAGCATGAGAGAATTCAAAGGGTAGGATATGTGTTTTATACTGTCAGTTTGTCTTTTGTCAGGCTGATCCTGCAGGATTCCTTACCTGATTTTTGAAGATCAAAATCCCTGATGTCCTTCGCCTGGTCTATCTGGAAACAGACTTCTGATCAAGATAAAACTAGAAATAGGTACTTATAAACTTCAAAAGCTCAACATCCAAATTGTCGACTGGAATTGACTTACAACACTACAAAATTGACTTTACTTACAGCACAACAAAAATTGACTGACCACGCGGTTGTGGCCATTTTTTGTCAACAAAAGTTTTGCAAAGGTGAAATACCTAGATTAACATGTAGGTAAAAGTACTGACCACGCGGTTGTGGCCATTTTTTGTCAAAAGTTTTGCAAAGGTGAAATACCTAGATTAACATGTAGGTAAAAGTACCAAATTAGGAGAATTCGATAGGTTTAATTTATAAATTTTATTGGTTTTCAAAAAGTTAGATAAAATTTATCAATTTTTCGATTTATTTGAAAGCTAAAAGTTAGATTTCGAGATTAGGCTGTTTCAAACAACGATAAAGGCCATTTTGTTTGGAAAATGTATTTTTCTTTATTACCTCAAGGAAAATTAAAATAATTAAGGGAATGAATCTTTTTTGATTTGAAAGCTAAAAGTTAGATTTTGAGATTAGGCTGTTTGAAACAACGATAAAGGCTAAGGCCATTTTGTTTGGAAAATGTATTTTTCTTTATTACCTCAAGGAAAATTAAAATAATTAAGGGAATGAATCTTTGTTATTATTAAAACGATTAAATAATAAGAGAACATGAAAATTAGTCGTAAGAATACGAAAAAAAGCCGAGAAAGACAAAAAATTACGATGCAAGAGAACGAAACGAACGGACAACCTCTCACTTCAACGTACAAACGAAAACTGAAATCCAACGTTGCCGTTTCGCTAGTTCCCGGTTCCTCCTCAGTTGTTGCCAGATGTCGTGTCTGAAAAAGGGTAGTTTTTGGAGCGGGATTTTGTAGGGTTGATTAGATAGGGAGGTCTTGTCGTTCCAAAACCGAAGAGAGGAGTACAGGATAGAAGAAAGTCAGCCGTTCCGAGAACGAACCTTATCTTTTAAGGATAAAGTGCAGGAGTCGATAGTCTGTTTTTCATTCCGACGTGGGTGCGATGCGAACCCGACGCGTGTTTTTCATTCCACTTCCCCTACTTTAGCGTCAACGCTGCGTCTTAATTAGTGTATCTGGGGCTCAACCACTTTTTTTTTTCTTCGCTGATAAAGGAAGTTCGAAACACGCTGATCTCAATAGAAATGCTTAAAATTTCATTTGAATTACTAGACATATCCTAACAAAAAATAGTAGACATAAATTACAAGAATACAATCAGTCACTAAGTACCTACTCCTAACAGAGATAAACACTCAGTTTGAGTGAAGTTAATATGAAAGAGGAGGCAGGCAAATTGTCACGAGGGCTATTGGATTTGCACCAATGTCCTACCGAATAGGACTGAAAAGTCCCGTAGACCTGACAGGTACACCTGATCAGGTCTACCTGATACCTAATGAGCACACACACTATCAGGTAGACCTAACAGGTAGGTATGGCTGAAAAGGTCCGCCCGTCAGGTCTACCTGAAACCTGATGAGTAGGTACACACACTATCAGGTAGACCTGATCAGGTGTAACTGTCAGGTTTAGCTGATAGTGAAAGGCTGGCCTTACATACTCGGATCTGATTGGTACTAAAGGAGTTATGGGCAAGGCAGGATGGGCAGGTTAACTCACCTAAGCTATACACATCACTCTTGGGGTCACACAGGCCATGTAGTTGAATTACAATTATGCAATGAAAACCATATCCAAGGGGATAAGCTTTGTAGAAAATGGACAAGATGTGTGAAAATCAATCAACAACAAAATTACAACAATGGAAAAAATCAAAAATCCATGACGGGAAAATTTTTTTCTTGCTTCCATGGAAACCACTGTTGTCATATTGTCTGGTCTGGATCCAGTCTGGTGCTGGTCCTGGGGGGGGGGGTTGTCTGGTCCAGAGTACAGGCGCGTACCCAGGGGATGATCAGACCGGGGTGGTACAGGTATAACCGAGTGCCCCTCCTGGTGAGGGGAGTGAGGTAGGAGACAACATGCCAGACCGAAGTCACCCACCTGTACCGACTTCAAGTCGTGAGATACGAAGATGTTGGATGGCTGTGGAGAGAAAAAGGAATTTCAATTGTGTTGAGCATAAATGATTTTCACAAATGTCGTTCCCTGCTTAATAATACGTTCCTACTACGCTAAATTTTATGACTTGACTTGGACTCGAACCACCAACCTCCAGATCTGTCTGGCTAGGGGACGTCTGTCTGGCTAGGGGACGTTAAACTGAGAGAAGACTAGCGTCTGGCTGTGGGACTATAAACAGGGAGGAGAACAGCTAACCCTAACCAGCCTAGCAAGCTGGCAGTTCCTCAAAGGGATCTCTCTGCTTTTAAAGACCAAGCACAAGTCCTCACGATGGTTGACTGCGGTTCAGGACGAGCCAGCCGATTTAACATGGCTAGAGCTAGAGACCATCACCCCGGTGTATAGCAGACACAAAAAGACATCTTTTCTTAATCTGCTATCGTCATTCGGCGAAAGCTAAAGCCGCTACAACAACAACAACAACAACAACAACAACAACAACAACAACAACAACAACAGATCCGAAGTCCACCGCGCTAACCACTACACCACTGAGGTTGGTTGAGGAAAGGGACAGAATAAAAGTTGGTTAAAAAAAAAAGACTAAACTGTGTTAACCATACGTAGGTACTTATTTATTATTATTATTTTTTTTTTTTAGAGGTTTGATAGTGGAATTGTAACTGCCAAGATCTTATCGTCCCGAAATCGAGAAGGAAGACAGCATAGGAGAAAACCAGCCATTCCGAGAACGAACATTAACTGTTCAGGGAATCGAAACTGCGGCGTAGCGCCTACAAGGCAGATGCGCTACTAACCAAGCTAACTTATAACAATCCATATTGAAAGACAAATCTTACACATACTTGTGTAAGATTTGTCTTTTAATATGGTTACATAGGTATTTGTGTTTATATTTACCTTGATATCATGGTGAACTATTCCCTGGGAATGGATATATTCCAAGCCTTGGACTATTTGTCTGAATATTATTTGTGTTTATATTTACCTTGATATCATGGTGAACTATTCCCTGGGAATGGATATATTCCAAGCCTTGGACTATTTGTCTGAATATGTACATCACTTGTTTATCATAACTCAGTTGTTCAGCATTGTAAGTGCTACAACTTAGCCATTGCTTCAGTGTGATCTGACATAGCTGCATCTGAATATACAGAGTTACCCAGTCCTGGAAAAAAAAAAATAATATTTATTATTCGCCGAATGGTGATGGCAGAATAAAGAAGACATGTCTTTTTATATCAGTAGTCAGCTCCCATGGCGTAGTGGTCACTGCGCTCGCCTTGCACGCGGGAGACCCGGGTTCGATTCCCGGCGGAGTTAAGAAATTTGTATCAGTCATACACCGAGGTGATGGTCTCTAGCCATGTTTAATTGGCTCGTCCTGAACCTCAGTCAACCATTGCATCATAAGGCTAAATAAATATTTATTATTCGCCGAATGGTGATGGCAGAATAAAGAAGACATGTCTTTTTATATCAGTCATACACCGAGGTGATGGTCTCTAGCCATGTTTAATTGGCTCGTCCTGAACCTCAGTCAACCATTGCATCATAAGGCCTTGTGCTTGTTCTTTAAAGCAGAGAGAACCCTTTGAAAAACTGCCAGCTAGTTAGGCTGGTTAGGGTCATCTGTTCTTCTCAACGTTTATAATACCACAGATAGACGCTACTCTGCTCTCTGTTTAACGTCCCCTAGCGAGACAAGTTCTCACTTCTTACCATAGACATCACTTGAGACTCGGGAAAGAACGCTACTCTGCTCTCTGTTTAACGTCCCCTAGCGAGACAAGTTCTCACTTCTTACCATAGACATCACTTGAGACTCGGGAAAGAATTTTGAAATTTTGAAATGTAAACAAAATTGATAAGAGGTAAAAGTTAGATTATTCGTCTAGCTCTTTTGCTTTTTTTGAGTTTGACACTTGCATTTTTCTTTTAATTCATGTAAGAATTTACTTGATGCTAATAAAATGCAACAGAATAATTATTTTAATTGCATAGTTCTTGTGTAAATCTTCTCCTCCCTGTTTATAGTCCCACAGATAGACGCTAGTCTACTCTCGGATTAACGTTTCAGACAAGTTCTCACTTCTTACCATAGACATCACTTGAGACTCGGGAAAGAAGTAGTTCAAATTCTGCCCGGACGTGAACTTGTTTCTAATTTGAACTGTCCTCTGTTTCACTGCTAGCCTGTCTTCTTTCTTCTCTTCATGATATTCCTCGGCATACAATACATCCAGGTGTTTCATATGTAAAGAGGAACTGGTGTCGTCACTCTTGGACTTTTCACTGTGTGTGACGTCACGGGATAGCTCAGTCTTGGACTCATCACTTTGTGTGACGTGACTCTTGGACTTATCACTTTGTGTGACGTCACGGTATAGTTCACTCTTGATATAGGTGCTGTACTGGTTTAATTCAGGCCAGGGAAATTTGTGCTTTAGCCCAACTCATTGGTGTTAAGGTTTCAAGCATACATCCAGCTGTTTCATATGTAAAGAGGAACTGGTGTCACTCTTGGACTTTTCACTATGTGTGACGTCATGGGATAGCTCAGTCTTGGACTCATCACTTTGTGTGACGTGACTCTTAGACTTATCACTTTGTGTGACGTCACGGTATAGTTCACTTTTGGACTTGTCACTATGTGTGACATCAAGGAAAAATTCACTCTTGGACTTATCGTGTGTGACGTCACGATATAGGTCAGTCTTAGTTTTCACATGGCTGGACTCTGAATTCCGGAATTCCACGTGAGAGTCTGTGGAATCTTTGAATTCTATCTCGAATGAGTTGGAGCTTGGTTCACTCTTGGACTTGTCACTATGTGTGACATCAAGGAAAAATTCACTCTTGGACTTATCGTGTGTGACGTCACGACATAGGTCAGTCTTGGTTTTCACATGGCTGGACTCTGAATTCCGGAATTCCACGTGAGAGTCTGTGGAATCTTTGAATTCTATCTCGAATGAGTTGGAGCTTGTTTGTAGCTTCGGATCACTTTTGGGTCTGCAAATCAAATAGGAAAGTTTACTGTCATTAACTCAGTACACTTTAGTATAAGAAGGCATATTAAAGGAGACGGAAGACAGGAAAAGAGAAAGCCAGCCGTTCCGAGAATGAACCTTATCTGTTTAGGATAAAATCGCATCCACGACCTACGGCTTACAAGGCAGATGTGCTAACCTCCAAGCTAACTAGGCCTACTATAAGAGAAAGCCAGCCGTTCCCAGAACGAACCTTATCTGTTTAGAATAAAATCGCATCCACGACCTACGGCTTACAAGGCAGATGTGCTAACCTCCTTTGATTTCCTTTGCTTTAATTCAAACTTTCAAGCTTTTTTTTTACCAGGAAAAATACGTATTTAAAACAATCAACTCAATATATGAAACATCTCATCTAACAACGAGCCCATTGGCAGTGTTCCCATAGCCGCTGCAGAGTTCCCACGCTGAATCGCAAGAGATATTCTCTGCGTGAGAAAAGCTCTATTAGAGCTTTAACTTTCAAGCTCTATTATTTTACAAAGATCAAATCTAAATAATCTACTCGATGATACTGGCTATGTACTACTCACTCTTCTATCATATGCAGTCGAGTCTGTGGTTTCACATCCTCAATCACTTCTATCTGTGGTTTGGCCTCAGTGCGAATTATATTGTGTTTCCGGGAATCGAACGGTTCCAGCCAGGCAGCTTTGTAGGCGACTATGTTGGGATGATTGAGCTTGGCAAGAGTTTGGACTTCGCGTAGACTTTGGACGAATGAGTCCACATTGTGATATCTGGAAAAGATTAAAATTGTTGCCTTTACCGGGATTTGAACCGCATCTCACGACTGCCCCTTGGTGTAACAGTTCACAATCATACAAGACAAGTTGTGTTTTCCCTTCGGAATTTCCCGTGTTCTGAAGTTCCTCCCCCCCTTTTTTTTCCTGTGTTTTAGTACAGGTGCTATCAAGCCAACAGTGGGAAGACAAGATTCAGAAGAAGGGAAATTTCGAAAGGGAAATACGGCTACATACATATATGTACAGCTGTTCAACAAACGCCTGTGGATTCAAAAACTCCTTACTTTACTCCAATACTCCACATCCAAAAAAAATTGACTTTACAAACAATGTGACGTGTTTTCTTTGCACTTCGAGTAAAAAGTGAGCTGAGGGGAGTGCAAAGTTGTTTCTGGAATAGGGCCCTGAACTAATCACACTTACTTGAGGCAGATTTTCTTCACTCCCCCCCCCCTTTTTTTTCCTGTGTTTTAGTACAGGTGCTATCAAGCCAAAAGTGGGAAGACAAGATTCAGAAGAAGGGAAATTTCGAAGGGGAAATACGGCTACATACTTACAGCTGTTCAACAAACGTCTGTGAATTCAAAAACTCCTTACTTTACTCCAATACTCCACATCCAAAAAAAATTGACTTTACAAACAATGTGACATGTTTTCTATGCACTTGGAGTAAAAAGTGAGCTGAGGGGAGTGCAAAGTTGTTTCTGGAATAGGGCCCTGAACTAATCACACTTACTTGAGGCAGATTTTCTTCACAGCATAATCACAATCGTCTAAGATATTATGAGCTCTATACACCTGACCAAATCCACCTCGTGCTATGAACTCCATCTCTCTGAACTCGTGAGCATATCGTGACCAGTCAAAAAGTTTACTTCTTATATTCTGAATCCTGCTAGAGAAAACTCCATCTCTCTGAACTCGTGAGCATATCGTGACCAGTCAAAAAGTTTACTTCTTATATTCTGAATCCTGCTAGAGAAAGGAACAGGAAAGATTTAGATTAGACCTCATAGAAGATATTCTTAAATCTATTGGACCAAGAAATAGGAATTATTAACATTGATATTTAGGCTAAAGTGGCTAAAATTGATTAAAAATAATTGAGCTAAACCTACATTAATAAAGTGTGAATCAAACAGGAAAGATTTAGATTAGACCTCTTAGAAGATATTCTTAAATCTATTGGACCAAGAAATGGGAATTATTAACATTGATATTTAGGCTAAAGTGGCTAAAATTGATTAAAAATAATTGAGCTAAACCTACATTAATAAAGTGTGAATCATTGCACAGATTAATAAATAAAATTGATTATTTAATTATTAAAGTAGGTACAGTTTTTTCCCCCTCATATGAAAATGTTAATAACAAGCTTTGCTTGGCAATAAAAATAATAATAATAAATCAACATTACTTAAGTAATTTATTCAATTCTCTAACTGTACCATTCCTGCTCTGTCCTCACACTCAATCAATCTCAACTTCTTCCTTGAACCTCTCACTCTCATCAAAAACTTTCGAGGATATTAATTCAACACAATTGTAGCTTGTACCAATAAAATTAAAAAAATCTACATTACAATGGTAGAAGGACCATTTCCTTTAAGTGTGTACCTACCAACTGATTAAAAAAAAAGCTCTGGAAAGGATATCAACTCACGTATCCATGGGAGGTCCACTGTCATCTCCACGACCATTGGGAATGTCAATATCCACTAAACATTTGCCTGCCAGGATTAACTTCTGCAGAACACTCATGTACCTCTCTAATAATAATAAATCAACATTACTTAAGTAATTTATTCAATTCTCTAACTGTACCATTCCTGCTCTGTCCTTACACTCAATCAATCTCAACTTCTTCCTTGAACCTCTCACTCTCATGAAAAACTTTCGAGGATATTAATTCAACACAATTGTAGCTTGTACCAATAAAATTAAAAAAAACCTACATTACAATGGTAGAAGGACCATTTCCTTTAAGTGTGTACCTACTGATTAAAAAAAAAAGCTCTGGAAAGGATATCAACTCACGTATCCATGGGAGGTCCAGTGTCATCTCCACGACCATTGGGAATGTCAATATCCACTAAACATTTGCCTGCCAGGATTAACTTCTGCAGAACACTCATGTACCTCTCTCGTAGATATTGTAGCTCCTCTAACTTGTAGGATTTGCCTAGGAGACGCAACTCATGGAGTTTATCACAAATGACTGAAAAAAAATATACCTGTACTAAGAAATCATTAGGTAAACAAACCTCTAGGCATTTCAAAACTAAGCACCTATTAGTAAGTGTTATGTTCCTACAGGAATGCCTTTTACTTACTTTAATGGAAAAAAATAAACTTTCTTACTTATGCAATGAAAACCATATCCAAGGGGATAAGCTTTGTAGAAAATGGACAAGATGTGTGAAAATCAATCAACATCAAAATTACAACAATGGAAAAAATCAAAAATCCATGACGGGAAAAAGTTTTTCTTGCTTCCATGGAAACCACTGTTGTCATATTGTCTGGTCTGGATCCAGTCTGGTGCTGGTCCTGAGGGGGGGGGGGGGCTGGTCCAGACTTAATTAGCCAATCATACAATATTTGTGCCAATTCAAACAGTTCATTGTCTCACCTACCTTTAGGATAGAGAAATCAGCAAGTTTCCAAAGGCATGGAGAAATGGATCCAAGGGTTAGAATCACTTCCTTGACGTCTAGGTCATTTTCTAAAGAAAATTTCAAACAAGCAGTTTTGAACAGATACCACATTCCAATGCCATTGTTATCTATGTTTTTACTGAAATGAATACTGGTTTGGCTGATAGGAAAACAAGATACTAAAATACTCCCAAGGTTCAAATTGGAAAAAACTGACAGAGACCTTGGGTTCTTTATCTGGAAAAGGAAGAACGAAAACCAAACTTACCAAACCAGCGAACCACACACTTTTCATATGAAAAATTTCAAAGTGAACTTTTTGAAAATTCGCGGGTCATTGTTTGTTTACAAAATAAGGAGCGTTTCACACGATGCGCTACGCAGATTTCAAACGATCCAGATTTTTTCTACGGGTCAATGACCTTCACTCTAGGTACGTACTTTTACAATGCAAGTACTTTTCACAATACGATAATGGCGTATCTAGGTACCTGTAGCTGAATACCTACCTTCTTTTTTCCCCCTGTAGGGAGCTTTAACATAACTACTTTTAACCAGCTTTTTGATCATTCCCTTGACACAGGCGAATGCCACTTTCTAGATTGGTAAATGGGTCGATTTTGTAAAATAATTCTGAGAACCGCAAACTAATTTTGAGCTTTTCCTAAAGTATAGGCTTACTTAAATAGCAGAACTTTGGCCCTGAATAAGGGTCAAAACGTACCTTCTGGAAATCCGGCCCAAGGACACTTTTCATCTACATAATTAATCCAATCTCTATGTTAAGTTTCAGCTACTTGGGTCGAAATCCAGAGACTCTTTTTGAGCCTTTCCGAAAATTTGATCTTAAATTGCGATCGAACTGTACATTTCTTCAAACCCGGCCCAGAGACACTTTTGATGTACATAATCTCTAAAGTTTGAGCAACCTGAGGCTAAGGCAAAGTCGTGAGAACCGCGAACTCCTTCTGAGCTTTTTCCAAGTTATAGCAATGAATATCGGAACATTAAGTAGCCCTCCAAAACGGCGAGAGGAACTAAAGAAAGAACTTTCAAAGAACCTTTCGTTTCACGGAATCAAAGAACCTCACAACAAAAACAAAATTTCCCCCTCCCCTTTATATGTTAAGCAAGGTCTTTTCTTTTGAACTGTTTACTGATGCATGTATTATTATTATTAACCCATCAAATATACGAGACTTTGTTTAGACTGCTGGAGTAAAGGGACTTTTCAGTCCTATTCGGGCAGGACAAACAAGGTATATTCTATTCTAGTGGGTAATCCGCAATCGCAACAGGAACTTACGGTGGAGGAGGTTCCTTATTGCCAGCCAACAGAGCAGGAGGAGGTTTTAATTGACATTTGAGCTGATCTCGGTTAGGACTATTCTGAATGACAGCTTGACATATCTGATAGCTCCGCTCGAGGTTGACAGCCCCAGGGGGAGGTTTGTTAGAAACATTGCGTGAACTGCGACCCGCGGTTGTCTGAAATCAAAGAGAAACAATTTACATCAAGTTTTATTCAATAAATATTTTCTATTTCTAGAGCAACCTCCGTGGTCCGTGGCTGAGTGGGTATCACACTAGGCTTGCACGGAGGTCCGGGGTTCGAAGTTTCTATGACTCTGTGCTTAGAGTTCGGGGTGCACTCAGCCTCGTGAGGACAATTGAGTACTTTGATCGAGTAGCGACCAGTGGCGGCATTAGAAAATGGGATCTTGACGATGCGATGGAGAGGAAAAAATTAACCACATGACAATATTATTATTCTTAATAAATAATATATGATTTTGTATTTATAATAAATGTGTACTTGAGTGTAAATAATAATATAATCTTTTTTCTTATACATATTCAAGGAAGGAACCTCTAATATTAAACAAGTTGAAATGAAGTAATAAGTAATTTCAAGTTATGTACAATGATAATAATAGCTTATCGTATATGGAACAGAAACTTTATGTACAAGGCTGAAACATGGACGTTTGAATCAAGGAAGGAACCTCTAATATTAAACAAGTTGAAATGAAGTAATAAATAATTTCAAGTTATGTACAATGATAATAATAGCTTATCGTATATGGAACAGAAACTTTATGTACAAGGCTGAAACATGGACGTTTTGAAACAAAGCATTCAAGGATTCAAGTAGTGTATGACGGTATGCCTCCACAGCATTCATCACTATTATATACGTATTGAATAGGTTCCCTATAAAAGAGTAAACATCCTCATTAAATTACTTATTGTAATTGTAATAAAACAACTTAAAAATCAAAATCAGCCGACTTCAGATTTTAACATACTCTGCTTCTTACTTTTCTGAGGGTTTGCTCTTACTACTGACACAGACACTACATGTATGCTTTGGTTATGGGATGGCTGAAAAGGATTTCGGTCTTAACCTGGATTTTATACTTCACTTTCATTCAAGTTGCAACATAATTTCAAGTTATGTACAATGATAATATAAGCTTATCGTATATGGAACAGAAACTTTATGTACAAGGCTGAAACATGGACGTTTGAAACAAAGCATTCAAGTAGTGTATGACCTTTAGTATAAGAATACGACGTGGGTACATAAGTGGAGGAAAAGCCCTATCATTGTATTGAACAGGTTCCCTATGAAAAAGAGTGAAAATCCTCAAATACTCATTGTAATAGAAAACTGTTGTTTACTAATGCAAAGGAATTGATGTATGACCTTTAGTATAAGAATACGACGTGGGTACATAAGTGGAGGAAAAGCCCTATCATTGTGTTGAACAGGTTCCCTATGAAAAAGAGTGAAAATCCTCAAATACTCATTGTAATAGAAAACTGTTGTTTACTAATGCAAAGGAATTGATAAAGAGAAAGCCAGCCGTTCCCAGAACGAACCTTATCTGTTTAGGATAAAATCGCATCCACGACCTACGGCTTACAAGGCAGATGTGCTAACCTCCAAGCTAACTAGGCCTACTATGGGCAGATTCGTAGACAACGTAGGTGTGACGTTATTTTCGACACAAACCTTGGATTTCCTTTACTTTAATTCAAACTTTCAAGCTTTTTTTTACCAGGAAAAATATGTATTTAAAACAATCAACTCAATATATGAAACATCTCATCTAACAAGGAATTGATTATTAGGTCATTTTCCTACGCGTGTCCCAATATGTACCTATTTTCCTACAATATCATTGCTGGAAAACTAAAAAGTCAAAATCAGCAGACTTCAGATTTTAACATACTCTACTTCTTACTTTTCTGAGGGTTTGCTCTTACTACTGACACAGAAACTACATGTATGCTTTGGTTATGGGATGGCTGAAAAGGATTTCGGTCTTAACCTGGATTTTATACTTCACTTTCTTTCAAGTTGCAACTCTCTTTCTCCTTTTTTTGTTTTGAGGGGGAATAATTATGTACCTCACAATGTTCATCATCCATAGTTCCCTAACATATTAACAAATCTCAACAAACTCCATGATAATGAAAATGAATGCCCAAATGGATTGTGCAAATCAATTCCTTACCGTGCTTCTTAAACCAACTACAGGATACTCCTGCATAACTACCTACATGGCAAATACCTCCTATCAATATAGAGAAACATATAGCACAACAAAATAAATCACTTAGTCACTTAGTAAAAAAGAAAATAGAATCACTGTTAAAATTAAAAGCTATAACAAAAGTGTTTCAAAATAGTGTGGGGACCAAAAATAATAATTATGTTAGTGAAATAAACAATGAAACAAAATAAGTATCAAGATGATAACAAAACATAGCAATAAAAAGTTAATAGACAGTAAGCGTATTTGTGAGAAAAGCTCTATTAGCTCTAATAGAGCTTTAACTTTCAAGCTCTATTATTTTACAAAGATCAAATCTAAATAATCTACTCGATGATACTGGCTATGTACTACTCACTCTTCTATCATATGAAGCCTAGTTTGTGGCTTCACATCCTCAATCACTTCTATCTGTGGTTTGGCCTCAGTGCGAATTATATTGTGTTTCCGGGAATCGAACGGTTCCAGCCAGGCAGCAGTCGAGTCTGTGGTTTCACATCCTCAATCACTTCTATCTGTGGTTTGGCCTCAGTGCGAATTATATTGTGTTTCCGGGAATCGAACGGTTCCAGCCAGGCAGCTTTGTAGGCGACTATGTTGGGATGATTGAGCTTGGCAAGAGTTTGGACTTCGCGTAGACTTTGGACGAAGGAGTCCACATTGTGATATCTGGAAAAAGATTCAAATTGTTGCCTTTACTGGAGCTTGAACCCGCATCTCACAACTGCACCTCGGGGTAACAGTTCACAATTATACAAGACATTTGTGTTTTCCTTTCGGAATTTTCTTTCTTCTAAAGCTCATTTCTCCCCCGCCCCCTTCCTCTGGTTTAGTACAGGTGCTATCAAGCCAAAAGAGGGAAGACAAGATTCAGAAGAAGGGAAATTTCGAAAGGGAAATACGGCTACATACTTACAGCTGTTCAACAAACGTCTGTGAATTCAAAAACTCCTTACTTTACTCCAATACTCCACATCCAAAAAAGATTGACTTTACAAACAATATGACGTGTTTTCTTTGCACTTGGAATAAAAAGTGAGCTGAGGGGAGTGCAAAGTTTTTTGTGGAATAGGGCCCTGAACTCATCACACTTACTTGAGGCAGATTTTCTTCACAGCATAATCACAATCGTCCAAGATATTATGAGCTCTATACACCTGACCAAATCCACCACGTGCTATGAACTCCATCTCTCTGAACTCGTGAGCATATCGTGACCAGTCAAAAAGTTTACTTCTTATATTCTGAATCCTGCTGGAGAAAGGGACAGGAAAGATTTAGATTAGACCTCTTAGAAGATATTCTTAAATCTATTGGACCAAGAAATAGGAATTATTAACATTGATATCTAGGCTAAAGTGGCTAAAATTGATTAAAAATAATTGAGCTAAACCTACATTAATAAAGTGTGAATCATTGCACTGATAAATAAATAAAATTGATTATTTAATTATTAAAGTAGGTACAGTTTTTTCCCCCTCATATGAAAATGTTAATAACAAGCTTTGCTTGGCAATAAAAATAATAATAATAAATCAACATTACTTAAGTAATTTATTCAATTCTCTAACTGTACCATTCCTGCTCTGTCCTCACACTCAATCAATCTCAACTTCTTCCTTGAACCTCTCACTCTCATGAAAAACTTTCGAGGATATTAATTCAACACAATTGTAGCTTGTACCAATAAAATTAAAAAAAACCTACATTACAATGGTAGAAGGACCATTTCCTTTAAGTGTGTACCTACTGATTAAAAAAAAAAGCTCTGGAAAGGATATCAACTCACGTATCCATGGGAGGTCCAGTGTCATCTCCACGACCATTGGGAATGTCAATATCCACTAAACATTTGCCTGCCAGGATTAACTTCTGCAGAACACTCATGTACCTCTCTCGTAGATATTGTAGCTCCTCTAACTTGTAGGATTTGCCTAGGAGACGCAACTCATGGAGTTTATCACAAATGACTGAAAAAAAATATACCTGTACTAAGAAATCATTAGGTAAACAAACCTCTAGGCATTTCAAAACTAAGCACCTATTAGTAAGTGTTATGTTCCTACAGGAATGCCTTTTACTTACTTTAATGGAAAAAAA
>NW_007380667.1:15002-20907 GCF_000475195.1 Diaphorina citri
TGTAGGAGTTTCGTAACAAGAAGATCTGTAAAATTGTCATGCCCCTTTTGGATCATTTGGTTTACATCAAGCAATTCAAGGAGCAAGAGCCCTATCCCCCAAGTTCTTGACTTCTTGAGCTTTTTAAAAGATAAGTCATCTATGACGTTGAGAAATTCAAATTGGATTAATGAGAACTAATATCACCGGGTCACGTGAGTTGAAAAACGCGTGTCGATTTTTCCCACTGATGAAATGCTTCAAATAAATGCGGGTCGGCTAGTCCTTTACTGACCTGATAAAAAAAAAAAACATTCAATAAGTGCAAACACTTGGGCCTTATCAGACGGATTATATAATTTTATTGCTGCCTTTAATAGGCAAGGGTTAGATGCCTGAGATTTCACACCCTTTTGCGGTATCTTGTCCTTGAATTTTTCTTTCTTTTATCGATTTCGAAACCAATTATTTCGAAACGAAAAGCACAATAATTATCATCAACTACAAGAATAAAGGAATGTCATGAATTTTTCCTGAAAGGAAGTCGAGTAATTTATTGACTGAAGTAAGTATTAGAAAAAAAAAAAAAAAAAAAAAAAAATTGAAAAAAAAAAAAAAAAAAAAAAAAAAAAAAAAAAAAAACAGGTGTGATTTTAAATTCCAGGTGTGATTTTAAATTCTTTTGTAGATTTTCTTTGTATGTTAGTACTGTTACCTGTTACTATTAATACCCTTAATAAAAACATACTGTTAATAATGAATCTATCTTTCCCATAAAATAATAATAATAAAATAAAAAATAAATAAATTAATAAAGAAACAGAGAGGCAAAGACTTACCTCCTTCACTAGAATCTTCATCAAGCTGGACTGTATCTAACTCATTCATATTGTCTCACATCACACAGTAGCTCTTGTATCTGAGGCTGTCTGGAATAACAGAAATTACATAAGAGTGATCAGAGATATATTTTGGATACAAGCATTGGCTTAAAGACAAGTGAATAGCCAAGACAAGTAAATAGCCAGCCTAGTTAGCTTGGTTGGTAGCACATCTGCGTTGTAAGGGCTAGGCTGTGGGTTCAATTTCTGTCCGGGGCAGATTTTATTCTAAACAGACAAGGTTTGTTCTAGGAACAGCTATCTTTCTCCTTTTCTATCCTTCTTCTCTCTTTGATTTTGGGACAATAGGACCTTAGCAATTACATGCAGTTCCCTCAAGAAAACCTATATATATATATAAAAAAAAGACAAGTGAAATTTAAGTTTAACTTTTGGTAACAACTTAATTAGCCAATCATACAATATTTGTGCCAATTCAAACAGTTCATTGTCTCACCTACCTTTAGGATAGAGAAATCAGCAAGTTTCCAAAAGCATGGAGAAATGGATCCAAGGGTCAGAATCACTTCCTTGACGTCTAGGTCATTTTCTAAAGAAAATTTCAAACAAGCAGTTTTGAACAGATACCACATTCCAATGCCATTGTTATCTATGTTTTTACTGAAATGAATACTGGTTTGGCTGATAGGAAAACAAGATAGTAAAATACTCCCAAGGTTCAAATTGGAAAAAACTGACAGAGACGGTCAGAGACCTTGGGTTCTTTATCTGGAAAAGGAAGAAGAAGAACGAAAACCAAACCAGCGAACCACACACTTTTCATACCTATTATGAAAAATTTCAAAGTGAACTTTTTGAAAATTCGCGGGTCATTGTTTGTTTACAAAATAAGGAACATTTCACACGATGCGCTACGCGGATTTCAAACGATCCAGATTTTTTCTACGGGTCAATGACCTTCACTCGGACGTACTTTCACAATACGATAATGGCGTATCTAGTATCTAGGTACCTACCTGTACCTGTACCTGAATACCTACCTTCTTTTTTTCCCCTGTAGGGGGCTTTAACATAACTACTTTTAACCAGCTTTTTGATCATTCCCTTGACACACGCGAATGCCACTTTCTAGATTGGTAAATGGGTCGATTTTCCTTTTCGTTGATGCTAGAAAAACGAAATCGCAAAACTAGAAAATGGGAAGGGAGATTTCGCATCGAATCCTGATCCCCATAACGCAACCCATGTTGGCGCCATCTTGTTTACATCATGTTTCACGCAAGATCAGGTTCTTTATCTTTATTGGCAGGCACATCATTATTAGGACCAATGAAACCTTTGTCTTCACTAGTAGATGCAACACTTTTACTGGGAGAAGCTGAGACTTCATGTTCATTGTTAGATGCATCATGAGTTTCAGATATGACTTGAGGCTTTTCAGCAAGTGTGTTTGGTGTTTCATTGAGGGTCGAAGACGCTTCCTCAGGTTTGATGGGACATTCTTCACGTTCTACGTTAGGTAGGTCTTTGAAAATCAAATCAATGTAAGTATGTACATATGTACGTATTATTTTTTCTTTACTAGTCTCCTTCTAAGGCCCTACATGATTCAAAAATACCAAACATTTTCTTTTCCTTAAATTAAACAAGTGATCTTTCCCCGTCTCTTGTTACATTCTACGAGTCTTGCCTTGTCGACTATGTTTGCTAGCATCACATCCCTGGCTGGGTTTCTCCACTACTTCTCCCGGTATGAGGTGATAGCCCGGGTTACCGCTCCTACTGTAGGATTCTTACCTTGTCGACTACGCTTGCTAGCACCACATCCCTGGCTGGGTTTCTCCACTACTTCTCGCTTCTCCCGGTACGAGGTGATAGCCCGGGTGACCGCTCCTACTGTTCTCAGCCGGGGTGGAGGGGGAGGGAGAGGGGAGGGGGAGATGTGATCAGCTGATGTTCTACTTGAAGTTCTGGATGAGGCGAGCGAGGTACTTGTGTTATTCCGAGACTCGTTCGTTTCACCCCAGATCGGTTCGAAATGTTTGAGCTGAAAAACGTGAAATCAACATTTCATTATTAAGAGGTGAAAAAAAGAGAGACACCAATGTGTGAAGGTGAAGAGTGAAATAAAGAAGAATGGGGTGAAATAGTCCTACATACTGGACTCCACACACAGGAATTTCGTCAGAAAAGACCCCCATTTCAATGTAATGTAGGAGAAATTTTTGATTGTGTTAAGTATGCTTGTCACAAATATGGTTCCCCAATTATTACACTTGGATAATTTTTATGACTTGACTTGGACTAGAACCCCTAACCTCCAGATCCAATGTCTAACACGTTAACCATTTCATTAAAAATAATTTTATAAGAGGTTTGACAGAGGGAACAGTCACTACTGACGTCTTATGTTCCCAAAATCAAAGAGAGGATAGGATAGGATAGGAGAAAGCCCGCCGTTTCAAGAACAAACATTGTCTGTATGGGATAAAGTCCAGATCGGGACGGGAATCGAACTCGGGACCTAGCACAAGGCACGCTACCCTCCAGGCTAACTAGGCTGGTAGAAGCAACAACATTGACTTTACTTAATAAGTACACAATGAGTAGTTTTCTTGCCCCTCTGGCTGGGTGGTCCAGAGGATTGACCCAACTTGGAAATTGTGGGTTTGAATTCTGTCCGAGCAGAATCACAGAAACTTTACCTTCCAAGGATCTAATCGGCTCTTTTCCTTCTCTGCATCCTGTCTTAACTTCTGTTGGTTCTCAGGTGTGAACTCTCCTTCCGAAAGTCTCTCCTGCCACTCTAAACAGGCCCGGGCAAAAAACTCGTTGTTCAATCCTGAGGCACTCAACCTGTAAAAAAAAAAAAAAAAAAAAAAAAAAAGAGATGAAAATTATTTTATGTAAATATCCTGATTCCTGCTGGCATAAGAAAAGCATTTCCAGAATGGTAAATACACAAACAGCCTAAGGCTAGCCACTCCCTATCAGGTAGACCCAACAGGTACATCTGAAAATGTCCATCTGTTAGGTCTACCTGATGAGCATACGCACTATCAGGTAGACCTGATCAGGTGTACCTGTTGTCAGGTCTACCTGATAGTGAATGGCTGGTTTAAGGACCACAGTTCAATTTTCTCGACATCTGATCCTTTGCAATTCGATGTGGTATGGAATTTTCCAAGAATCTAGGTAAAAGAGTATAACCCAATAAGAACAGCTTGTGTTCTACAGACTTCCAAAATTAGACATGATAGGTATAATATGATGTACCTGTACGATCGAATAGAAGATGGATGAACAAATTGACTTGGAACCATGGGTTGGGTGGTAGAGCTGAGGGATACAGGTGGGCATGGAGTTACGAGCTGAACATTGTTATATTGGATACCAGCACTCTCAGTAGTCTCATCTTCCAGTTGATTATCCGTGTCTTGGTAGGTGTTGCTAAGCTGAGATGATCGAATAGAAGATGGATGAACAAATTGACTTGGAGCCATGGGTTGGGTGGTAGAGCTGAGGGATACAGGTGGGCATGGAGTTACGAGCCGAACATTGTTATATTGGATACCAGCACTCTCAGTAGTCTCATCTTCCAGTTGATTATCCGTGTCTTGGTAGGTGTTGCTAAGCTGAGAACTAGAAGCTACTTGAGATTCAATCAAAGTGGAGTTTGTCTGCAAATAGTGTTGCTCTGATATTTCAGAACTAATAGATTCTCCTTGCTGATCGCTGGGTGCTGGAATACTTGAAGAATCTCCTGACTCTAGATCTAAACCTGGCTCAGGCTTGAGGCTCTGGTTATCACTTAGTGATGAATATTGATAGATCTGAGTCTCAGAGGGGGAAGCAGAGGATTGATTATCACACATATCTTCCTCATTGTCACAGGTAGTTGTGTCATGGTAACTGGGAGATGTATTATCCACCTCAGGACTTGGCACTTCCTCCGTATCTACAGGGATGAATTCATCTTTGATTTCTATACAATCAGACCTACTGGTCTCGAGTATTTTCTCTTCTTGAGAATCTTCTTCTTCTTCTTTCACTGTTTCAGATAATTCCGAGTACGCGCTACCGACAGGAAAAGGTGTTCCAGGTTTTTCAGCTTTAATTATTTCCTCACTCTTCTTTCTATTAACCTTTCTCAAAAAACATTGCCCTGATACCAATGGGAGTAGGAAATATCCAAATATCTTATCTTATATTCCTCCCTATAGTAATTCCCGAGTAAAGGCCTAGACACACCAAAAAACCGCTGAGTATTACAACCCATGTTTATATGAGAGCTGACACACCAAAACCGCTGAGGTTTCCCGCACGGCGACCGCTGCGGTTTCCGAGACCTAACCTCAAACTTCGATTTCTTCAAAGGCAATCAAGCCAGAAATGCCGTGCGGTTTTGCGTTCTTTTTTGTTTGTTTACATTTTTTGTTCCATAGAGGAAAAGCATTTCTTTGGGTATCCCGGGACTTTTCAAATTTGTTGAAAGTTGGAAAGTTTCCAAGACTCTATGTTCATCAAGCCCCAGCTGAATTGGTATGCATCCACTAGGAATTGGTCCATAGTATTAATTATTATCAAAATTTCAAGGGATAAAGAAAATACAAATTTTCGACTTTTGAAAAAATTTGAAAAGACGCGGTTGAATTTCTTGGTAGTAGTCCAAAGAAGAATAAAAAATAACTCCTGCCGCTAGCGGCGAAATTCATCGCAAGAAAAAAATCGCTTGGTTGCCGCGCGGCAGCCGCAAAATAAAAACCGTGCGGTTTTGGTGTGTCTAGGCCTTAAAGCAAGAAAAAACACCACAGCTGTTCTCATCAAGCCATGTAGGTAAATGAAAGATAACCAACCTAGGGTCATGTGTACATGTAGATTTGGAATTTGAATTAGAAGAGCCCACCCTGGATAAAATTATTACAGGAGTTCTGTGAGATGTGAAAATGCCAATCATTAACTAAATAATATACGTATTATGAAGTACATGACAGGAGAAAATACTCGAATGAATTAATGATCTCTGAGCCCAAAACATTGGACATTTTACTCAGGTTCACTAAACTAATGGGTTCTGCTTATAC
>NW_007380668.1:0-20902 GCF_000475195.1 Diaphorina citri
TTATTATTTCTTTAAATCTGCTCTTAGGAAAAGACAATTTCTTAGAGATGAATAAAGTCATCAGAGTGCATATTACCTTTATAAGTAGCAATCTCTATAGGTAAACTTTTTATAAGTAGGTACAAAGTTAGACTGTATGTAACATTATAATAGGTAGAAAGACTTTTATTTATACAGATAATTATTATTTATTCTAGGCACCTACTTATGTAGAATAGGTACTTGACCATTAATTATAATAGAAAGACTTTTATTTATACAGATAATTATTATTTATTCTAGGCACCTACTTATGTAGAATAGGTACTTGACCATTACTGGACTATTTGGGTCCGAGACCACAATTTTGGAGTTAGTCGACTGGTCGGGGTGAATTGTTATGAACTTAGTTCGAATGTATAGTACTTTTATTTTATTTCTATTTTCCACTTGAGTTTTATTATTTACTCATTGGATAATTTTTTACTTACATATTGTTAATTAGAATTTATATGCTGACTCATTGATTGTCCTGGAGTGTGGTCCCGGGACGTGAGAGAATATGTACTTTTATTTTATTTCTATTTTCCACTTGAGTTTTATTATTTACTCATTGGATAATTTTTTACTTACATATTGTTAATTAGAATTTAAGCCAACCTTTGTAAAAAATTTACTACAAATTTAATACAAATATACTTTTATCTTATCTTATCTTATCTCTAGTTGGACCTGTGAAAAAACCACTGAATATCATCATTGACGATAGAGGCAACAAAATTGAAAAAACTAGTTGGACCTGTGAAAAAACCACTGAATATCATCATTGACGATAGAGGCAACAAAATTGAAAAAATCGAAGAATGCCTGACCAAATGGAGCGAATACTTCCAAAATCTCTTTAATTAAGAAAATGACACAGACCACAGTGCTATAAATCTGACTGCAATGGATGGGAAACATCTTCCAAACGATGAAACTCCAACTAGAATTGAAATACATAAAGCTATAATGCAGATGAAAAACAACAAGAGCCCAGGCATGGATGACATCTCGGCAGAAATGCTGAAGGCTGGAGAAAACTGCGTGCTAGAAATGCTCCACACTCTATTTCAACAAATCTGGGCAGAAAAAAGTGTACCCGCTGAATGGAAAGACGCGCGTTTGTACCGATTCACAAAAAAGGCAGTAAAAACAGATGTGAGAACTACAGAGGGATATCTTTGCTATCAGTACCAAGCAAAATCCTGGCGAGAATAATCTACAACCGCCTTTACCCATACATTGACTCACTTCTCAAGGATACACAATGTGGTTTTCGCGGAAAAAGATCGACAATAGATATGGTCTTTACAGCGAGGCAATTGGTAGAAAAATCAAAGGAACAAAACTCTCCCTTATGTATTGCCTTCATCGATATCTCCAAGGCCTTTGATTCTGTGGATAGAAACATGTTATTCACCATCCTCCAAAAAGTAAATTGCCCACCAAACATGCTAGAAATTCTCAAAATCTGCTATGACAACTCCTCATCCACAGTCAAAGTTGAAGACACAAAATCACCATACTAAGGCAGTAATTTCCCTAGAATAATTAACGCCAGTGAGTTTCTGGAGTGTTGTCCCAAGCAGACGATTGAATATCTTCCACGAGCTTTTCAAGTTCGAAGTCGATTTCTTTTTTTGTCTGCAGGGAAGCACTTAAGTTAATTTTGCTTGCTAGGTCTAGTTTGAAACTTATCCAATCTGTCTTTTTATTAACAAGGACAGGGTTGGAAGGTTTCAATATTATGTTTTCACTCAGGGTGAGGAAAATAGCTGAGTGGTCTGAACTGAGTTCATAAGTGTCATCTATGGTCATATAATTGGCCGATCGAGGAGATGAGGATTTTTATTAGGGTCAGTAGGCCAATAGGTAGGGCTACCCGTCGAAATAGCTTCTGCTCTACATTCTTGTATGGCGTAATAAAGGTTACGACCTTTAGTGGTGATTAAGCGAGAACCCCAGTGCGTGTGTTTAGCGTTAAAATTGCCCCCTAGTATAAACCAATTTCCCAGAGAATCGAATATCTGTAAATTTAATATTCGTTCTGGTCGAGGGTTTTGCTTGGTGGACAGTAAATACGGGCTATTTTTAAAGGATATGTTTTTGTTTCAACAGTAATGCTCGTTATTTGAACTTTTTCTGTTTGGATTTTAATATCCTCATAGTGATTAATGTTCTGTTTGATTAAAATACCAGAGCCGCCCCTCGCATTGCTGCTTGGATGACTACAATAATTGTAAAATTTGTAATTGTTTATTTTACAAACTGATTCTCTCGTAGTATGTGACTCAGATATCAAAACAATGTCAATATGTCAATGTTTTCATAGGCGTAGCCAGCATCGGGTCTAGGGGGGGAGCAGCCGCGGTTTAAGGGAAAGGGGGTACTTACCCCCCTCCCCCCAACGGTTTGTTAAATCTAATCAAGCGTAAACTGTGCCGCAGGCGATTTTTTTTTTAATAATAATAAATAATGAGTAATGACCCTCAGAGTCGCTAGCCGGTCTGAAATCAATAATTCCTCAATCTTTTTCTTTCCGACCTTGGTTTTTGAATCCCCACTTTGCACCAGAAATAAATTGCACCGCATGCGATTTTTTTTTTCCAAAATTAGGCTTCAAGTCACTTAATTTTATTAGATTCTCTTTATCTGATCTATGAACTTGAGCTCCCAAGAGATGTAGGTACTACGAGAGAATCAGTTTGTAAAATAAACAAAAATTTGGTCCTCCCCTTTGTTACACAGCAAGAAAACATCTCTCGTAGTTCGCAGAATTCTATTTGAAATTTGGTGTTTTGCTGATCAATGGTCACGTTAATGGGATTTGTAAAGAGCACAATATTATTTTCGAGCTTTTCAAAATCAGCAAATCTCGAGTCGAATTCTTTTTAACTCTGAGAAATCAATACACTGAATGTTGACCTAATTCAATTCTTTTTCCCCATTTTTCCCAAAGCGGCTTCGCGGGCCGCAGGTTGGAAATCCCTGATCTAAACCAAATGCAAAATGGTCGAGGTCAAACGTTCGGTCTATTTTCTGCTTTTTTTTCGGTCTAATAAACGTCTCACTAAAATAAAGTCGATTGTTATATGTGTATGCGGCGGTGACCTGATAAAGATGTTGAATTACATATGCTTCAACCCAAAGACAATAGAAATCCACTAAAAACTATCCTCAATATCTGGCCATGGGCAGAAGGTTGTCATTAGGCATTAGATTACTCACGGATTTCAAGAGAACTTACTTGTGAAACCGCCGGCATTATATACTATTGACAGTATTTATCTTTACTATGAACAAGTATTGTCAATACGATTCGCACATTAATGAACAATATATTTACAGTACATATCAATAATAGTGTGCGACCTATTCTCCTATTCGAAGTAGCTGAATTTTTTTAATCTTTTTTTTTCACAGAAAAAATGGTTATGTCTTTCATAATCATTTTTTTTTTTTCAGCATTTTTTCACATAAAAAATTCATAATGAGTAGAAGAGCCTCTTTTCGAGATGAAAATCGTGAAAAAGAAAGACGGGTGGATCAATGATGTGTGGGAGCATTTGCGCACGCACCTCCAGTAGTAGAGCCAGAAGGGTGTCCTCACAACGTTGCTAAGAAACTATTTCGAGTGCTATCATTTTATCAGTTTGTTTTGCGTACTATAAAAGCGATCTTCTTCGTAGTCTTTACTTTGTCGCGTGCTTCAATGGGCTCGGTTGTTCGATTATCCTAACGAATTAAAGCAAAGTCAATTTATTACGTATTTCCAAATCGTACACGAAACGTATTGACTTTTTTATATATGAAATAAGAGAAGTTAATTTGATCTTCATTAATAAAACACTAATAAAAATCATCTACTAACAACAATATAGCCAATAAAATGTATTCATTCATTTTAGTTTGAAAAGAAAAGAAAAAAATCCCACGAAAAAGGCCTTAGGATTGGTACCATAAGAACTTCACTTCAATGAAGTTTGCTCCCACTATTGAAATTTTAAATTTTCTTTCCGATACTTTTACGTTTTAATAAATTTTATATTGAACTTTGTTATTTAATAATTAGAAATTCATTGATAACTTTTGTTTTTTTTTTTTTTTTAATTTTTTTGTTATTTTTTGAAGTCGTACAGAGGTGTTTTTTCATATCATTTCTATTCTAGTAAATTAAACAAATTTGGTATCAAAAAATAAGAAAAAAATTTCTAACCAATTTCGGTTATTTTTCTAATTTTTCTTTTTTGGGAAATAGTGACAAATACTTAAAGTTTGATTAATAATTAATTTTCACAAGGAAAAAAGTGTTTGTGATGGGATTCTAGAGCTGCACAACGCTCACTCAAAAATGGCCCCTGCATGCTCGAAGTGTAACAAGTCAGTTGACTTTGACTTAGGTAGAATTGATTGCTCTGTATGTAAACAGAGTGTCCACTACCAATGTGTACCACTGGCAGACAGCACCTACTCCAGGATGTCAACTGTCAGGAAAAGGAATTGGAAATGCGCCAACTGTAAAATTAATTCAAGTACACCGAGCAATACAGACACGGAAGACGAAGGTTTGAAAGAATATATGGCTAAGAAATTCAACCTCCTGGAAGTTGCCTTAGCAGAGCAAAAAGATGAGGTGATAAACGCTCTGAACCTGAAGGTACGGGAATTGGAGGACAAACTGTTGAAGAGGGATGCAATGGTTGCAGAGCTTGAAGACAAAATCGATATGCTGGAAAACAGGGCACGAAATGCCAACATTGAAATAAGGAATATGCCGGAGACTCAGAATGAAGATGTTACTCTCATAGTTGAAGAAATTAGAAGAACTATTGGAATATTGGACTTGAAAGCGGGTGATATTCAAGTAGCCCATAGGGTGAAGAACAGACATGGAACCAAGGGAAACAGACCAATTGTGGCACACCTTAGCTCAAGATTAATGCGGAACATATGGCTCGCAAACTTCAAGGACTTCAAAAAGGAGAAAGGATTCCTTACTGCTAAGAACGTGAACGGATCATTACCAGAAACAAGAATAGCAATATCTTATATTATAAGAACAAGATCCATTCACAGTTCACATTTCATAGTTCACACACTGATCGCTCTATCTCGAGAACCACAACACCTCAATGTTATATAATTAATATAAGTATTAAGCTTTATCTTTTTATATTAAATATATTAGCCGTAGATATAGGTACCTAATAATATCAGACCATCTAATTCAAACAATGTATAATGAAAATAATGCTAAAATTTCATTTTTTAATATCGAAGTCATAATAAAGTGAATTAATCATTAATTCATAGGTATCGTCTATTCCTTGTTAAAGAATTCACAATTAATCACTTGATGAAAATGTTTGATGGCTTCAAAAACCACGCCATTTCGAAGCTGACATTGTCAAGATTTCTGTCTCAAAGCGTGGCTCAGTTGGAGACAGCAGGGACTACGGTAGACAGCAATAACAGCAAATCTCCCGTACCTGGTAGCAGTCATGCTATGGAGGGTGCTATAGCCTCTTCATCCTCTTCTACACCACTACACAATAAGGCGGTGGCCAATGTGAAGGCTGGTGAGCACCCGTCCAGTGCTTTCATGCAGAGTCGTAGTGTATCCCTAGTAGACATGTACATTGATAATACAGAGCCCAGTGAAAACGTAGGTCAAATTCACTTCAGTCTAGAATATGACTTTGATAATTCTACTCTTATTTTGAGAGTCATCAGTGCCAAAGAGCTTCCCGCCAAGGATATGAGTGGTACGTCAGATCCATACGTTAAGGTGGCATTGTTACCCGATAAAAAACACAGATTAGAGACTAAAATCAAACGGAGGACTCTGAACCCCCGTTGGAATGAGACTCTGTATTTTGAAGGATTTCCCATTCAGAAGCTTCAGAGTCGGGTTTTACATCTACATGTTTTTGATTATGACAGATTTTCCCGCGATGATTCTATCGGTGAAGTCTTCCTACCTCTTTGCCAAGTTGATTTATCTGAAAAGCCAACATTCTGGAAGGCTTTGAAGCCACCAGCCAAAGACAAATGTGGAGAACTGTTGACTTCTCTGTGTTATCATCCTAGTAACAGTGTTCTAACCATAACTCTGCTAAAAGCTAGAAACTTGAAAGCCAAAGATATAAATGGGAAGTCAGATCCCTACGTTAAGGTGTGGCTTCAATTTGGAGAAAAAAGAATTGAGAAAAGGAAGACACAGATTTTTAAATGTAATTTAAATCCAGTTTTTAATGAAAGTTTTAGTTTCAATGTACCATGGGAAAAGATTAGGGAATGTTCTCTCAATGTCATGGTAATGGATTTTGATAATATAGGTCGAAATGAACTCATTGGTCGAATTCTACTGGCGGGCAAAAATGGTTCTGGTGCTTCAGAAACAAAACACTGGCAAGATATGATTACGAAGCCACGTCAAACTATAGTGCAGTGGCATAGACTTAAACCTGAGTAAACATACCTTGAATCCTCAATAATACCATCCATAATTTATTTATTTTACCGTAATACCAGATCTGTTAGTATCAGTATTGTACCTAGTACGTTCCCAGTTCCCAGAGTATACATTAAAGATACATATATATTTATTATTACATTTATAATCTTGTGTGTTGTGGCTTCGCTTGTATAAAAAAAAAAAAAAAAAACCTCAGGGCCCGTCTATTCTTGGCAGGGGTTGGATTAAAGAGTTGAATATTTCTATTGACAGTTTTTTTATCCATAGTTTATCTGAAGAGGACATTATGAAAGAATACCCCGAAGTTTTTTCCGATACGTTGGGTTGTTATAATAAGAAGAAGTTCACATTATATTTACAGGATAACGTTAAACCTGTGGGGTCATCGAGTTATTATTCCTCAATCTCTTCAGAATATTATTTTGAATGATTTGCATTATACCCACTTAGGTATTTGCAAAATGAAATCAATTGCTAGGAATTATGTATGGTGGCCTAACGTTGATAAAGATATTGAATTGGTTTGTAAAGCTTGTGAACTTTGCCTCAAAGAAAATTCAAATCCTCCAAAAGCTCTTCTCAATAACTGGCCGTGGCCAGATGGCCCTGCTAATAGATTACACATGGATTTCTTAGGACCTATTCAAGGAAAAAACTTCATTGTAATAGTTGACGCCTATTCAAAGTGGCTCTATGCTAAGGTTATAAAAAACCTGTCGTCTAAAGAAGTTATTTGGATATTGAAGAATTATTTTTCTACTTGGGGAATACCTAATAATATTGTCAGTGATAATTTCTCTTCTCTATGTAGTCACGAGATGCAAACATTTCTTCAATCAGTAGGTGTATCTCATATTAGAATTCCTACTTATCACCCAGCTTCAAATGGTGCTGCTGAAAATATGGTAGGTGTTGTAAAAAGATTTCTAAGGAAATGTAACTGGAATAATGTCGATGAGGAGTTATTGAATTTTTCTCAGAGCTATAATAGTACTCCACATACGACATTAGGTGTTTCTCCAGCGGAACTTCATTTAGGAAGAAAACTGAAAACGACGTTTGATAAATTATTACCGAATCCAACATGTACGCAGAATAAAATTCCCTCCGTGTCCAACTTTGTAAGAAAGAATCAGGAAAGACAAGTAAAGTATTATAGAGGGGGTAGAAATGTGGCATTTTCGGTTAATGACCAAGCATTAGTTAAATATTTTCAAGATAATAAACCTTGTTGGGTAAGAGCTATAATTCTTAAGTCTCTTGGACCAGTTACATATTTAGTTCAAATAGAAAACGGTGGTAAAGTAAAAAGACATGTAAATCAAATGAAACTTTTCAATAATTCATGTCATTTTTTAGGATAAAATCTGTCTCGGGTGAGAATCGAACCCGCGACCTAGCACTTACAAGGCGGACTCGCTACCAACTAAGCTGATTAGGCTGTTTTAAAAAAAAGAACAAAAAAAAGTAAAAATAATAATGAAGAAGAAAGACAGGATAGGAGAAAGACAGCCTTTCCGAGAATTAGGTTTAATTAAATGGCCAATATAAAGTTGTTTTCCTTTGATATTATGCTGAGCACGTCAGATACTTTCTTCGTTTCGAAAACAAGGTACATACAAAAGATGAGTGTGCCAGCCCTAGTTACATAGCTTGATTGGTAGCGCGTCTGCCTAGTAATCGCTAAGCCGCGGGTTCGATTCCGAACTAAGGCGGATTTTATCCTGAACGGATAATGAATGTTCGTTCTCGGAACGGCTGGCTTTCTCCTATCCTTTCTTCCTTCTCCCTTCAATTTCGGGACGATAAGGCCTTAGCAGTTACAGTTCCCCCTATCAAACCTATATATAAAAAAAAAACTGTTTCACTGTCATTTTTATTTCGTAGCTGTTTAAGAGTAACTTACTTGGTGAAAATTAGGATATCAACTGAACTCGATCTTTATAGGGATGGGCGATATATATCGATATTTCCGAATATCGATATTTTGGTTTCGATATATCGATATTTTATATCGATATTACAGTTTCGTGGCCTCCACAAAAAAAAAGTACTGATATAAAGAAAACGTCAATGTGGGACCTCCCTTCTACCTTAGCTCTTCTTTAGAAGAGGCTCTTCTAAAGAAAATATTACCTATCTAAATAATTTTCCATCGCTTCTATATCAATTAACTTGCAGTTAAATTAATGATCCTGGATTACGAAACCTACATACATCTTGAGCGCAGTACAATAATAAAGATAACAATGTTAGTTGTTTTGTAATTTTCATCAGTGCACAGCGGTCAAGATCTTTTTATTATTTTTTTTTTCTTTCTCATAGAAGTTTTCTCTTTGGAGTGCGTCGAATTGATTTTTCAGCGTCGACCTTACTAAAGTACAAGGCCGTATTTAGGGGGGAGGGGGGGCTCGTTGTAGTACCTTGCCCCGTACATCATTGCTTGGACCCCCACCCCCTCAATAAAATCCTGGATACGGCCCTGCTAAATTATACTTGGAGTTGTAGTGCACTCAGCACAGAAGATATGCATTTGGGTAAAAATTGTGAATAAAAGGTTGATTTTTACGTAAAAAGTAGGAAACATCCAAATCTGACATCAAAACTCTGAAAAAGTATTTTTTTTTTTTCCTTTAGGCGCTTTAACACTGATAAATGACAGGTCGTTCGCACCGATTCCACACTGCGATTATATTTTAGTATACAGGTTCAGTTTTTTCAAATAGGATAACAGGGAGTCGACGCTCTCTTTGTCATCTGACAGAGCAGGATGTGTTGGAAGTGAGACTCGGATATGGCGGTGGAGGGCGCAGGTGAGGATGTGTTGTACAGAGAGTATCTCGCCACACCTACAGGTAGACGGAGGGGCACGTTTGAACAGATGGCCATGGGTTGCCCGAGTGTGGCCGATTCTCATCCGGCATATCACCACCTCTTCATATCTGTTCTGCCTATCACAGGAAGACCAGGAACCAATGATGGGCTTTATAGATTTCTTTATAAAGTCAGAAATTCAATTTTCCTATGCCGTTCTAATGATCTACACTGTACCTACTAGTTGTATGTTCAAAATAAAATTATTGTAACCCAATAAAACTTCTTCATAAAAAACAAATGAATCCCATGATTTTTTTTACAACAATTTTGGGGGGGGGGTGAATACCTGCGGCCCGCCAAATGTTCAACAAATATCAAAAATGGCCCTCTATACATTTTGAGTTTGACATGCCTGATCTACACTAAAACTAAAACCGCTTAGTTGGTAGCGCGTCTTCCTTGTAAGCGCTAGGCCGTGGGTTCCATTCCCGCCCGGGGCGGATTATACCCTGATGGGATAATGTTCGTTCTCGGAATGGCTGGCTTTCTCCTATCCTATCTTACTTCTCTCTTCGATTTCGGGACTATAAGACCTTAGCAGTTACAGTTCCCTCTGCCAAACCTCTTCAGAAAAAAAAGAACAAACTAAAATTCAAAGGTACCAGCCGGATAGAATCCGATACAGGATCGGATTAGAATCCGATACAGGATCGGATTAGAATCCGATCCGATTCAATCTTGGTTCTACCCGGATATAATTATATTTTGTTATGTGAGAAATAGGAAATCACACCGGCTGCTGGCTAGTAGATTAAGTAATTTAGGAGTTTCCTAGTAATGTCAACTTAAAGACCTTAAACGAGAAACCAATACCTACATACTTGTAATACATAAAGTCTAGTACCTATGTGGCTCATACTCCAACAGGAGAGTCGCGCTAGTTCATCCCGAGGCATGGCCAAACTTGTAGAAAAGGCATGGCCGAACTTGTAGAAAATACCTAATAAAAAATACGGTCGCGCTGCGCGCTCCCTCTTAGCTTCATAGTTATCAAACTAAAAACATAAACGAATGTTGGTCGAGAGCGGAACATTTCTCTCCCGCAGTCTCTGCCTCCCTCTTAGCTTCATAGTTATCAAACTAAAAACATAAACGAATGTTGGTCGAGAGCGGAACATTTCTCTCCCGCAGTCTCTGCACTCTGTGTATTTCTTATAGAAATTTTAGCGATCAAAAATTGATCATATCTCAGGATCGGTTTAGATTTTCGCAAAATCCTTTCTTATTGCACACCTAGACCATAAAAGGAATAGTCCTATCATCCTACCAAATTTCAGCTTTCAAGGTGTTGTGGTTCAGGAGATAGAGCGATCAGTGTGTGAATATGAAATAGGAATGAGGGAATGGATCTTGATTTTATAATATAAGATTCATACTCTAGTACAGAGGTTCCCAATCTGTGGTACGCGTACCACTAGAGGTACGCGGAAGCATTTCTGGTGGTACGCGAAGATATTTGAAAACCCCATTTTAACTTTTTATAATCTATCTCGTAAATACGAAAAACAAATCTGGTAACCCGAATTGGGAGAGAAAAAAAAATCTACAATCAATGCATTAAAAAAGGTAACATCGTACTACAATTAACAAAAAAATTTCGCCTGCGGCACTGTAATATCTTTATCACACAAAATTGATGTTTGGTGGTACGCCAAAAGAACCTTGAGGTGTCAGTTGGTAGGTTGGTACACAGTACTCAAAAGTTTGGGAACCCCTGCTCTAATACAAAATTGAGCTCGATCCGACAACCAGGGCCGGAGTTATGGCCTATTCAAGTTTTCATTTTCTCATGTTCTTCCGCCAATAGGGAAAGCACCAAAAATGGGAAATTCATTTCAATCCCTCATTGGTGCTTCAAATAGGTCCACACATAGACTACTTAAATCTGTCACACGGGTCAACCACTAGTTTAAATTTATGACATAAATCGTGAAATTTCACGATTTTTGTTATAAATTTAACATTTAGGCCTCTACAGTTCACAGAACTTTAGCACGCTAAAAATGATATTCCCAAAATACTTTTGCTTATACCCGATTCTCACGACCGTTCCAACAATCCAATGGAGTATGGAGTGATAATACCAGGTGTGCACAAACTGCGGCCTTTCGTGCGGCCCGCGAGTTCATTTCGATTTTTAAGGGGAAAAAAATGTAAAAGAAAATAAAAATGTGTTCAGCTGATTTTTATTATTATTTTTCAGAAAGGTTGTAGATCAAAATTTTCAAAAAGTTTGCCTGCGGCGCGGCACTCTACTTCATTTTGCTTCTTTTAGTGTTCAGCCTAGCCGTATGTAAAGAAAAAAAAAAAATGTGTAGGAGAATCTAAGAATTAGGTAGATAACTCAAAAATCAAGTAATGACAAGCTTCAGGTACCTACATCTAATTAATAATAATACATACTTATTGAAAAAATTGTCTGCTGCACAGTAGATTTAAAGTTTGATCAGGCTGCGCTTCTAAAAGGTTGAACAAAATTTGCAAAAATTGCCTTCGGAGCTACAATTTACTTCCTGATTTTTGTGTGTGAAATTAGCTAATAAATATGTCAAAACTAACGAGCTTCGGACACATTCTATTAAAAAAAGTAAAAAAATAAAAAATATTGCCTGCGGCGCTATTTATGTTTGTTTCATTTTCATTAAAACGAAGGGAGGGGTAGTAAGTACCCCCCCCCCCAAGATCAGATGCTGCCTTCACATACCTACTTCAGAGCTAAAAAATGAATTGTATTAGAGTAGCAAGAGAGAGCCGAAGACGCAGTGCCCGGGCCCAGCAGGTAGGGAGAGCCTGAAAGAGAAAAAGAGTTGTTGGTTAATGATACTTGCTCAGTATATTTAATATTAAAATGACTAGAATTTAGACTAGGATAGAAAGGTGGCGCAAAGGGTGATAACGAAGAGTGCAAGTAAAAAGGTTTTGCAAGAGGCGAAAGATTTGTATTAGGGTAAAAATGAGTCGCAAATGGAGATAATATTTTGACCAGACCTGTCTCATGCCATGTAAGGGTCTTTGGCATTCGTTGATGCGTAATATTTAAAAAGTAGTACCTAAAAATTGACAAAAATCTTAAGGCGAACATAGGCTTATTTTCTATAAAATTTAAGTAAAGTATAAACAAAAACAGTTTGCGAATTATTCTAGAGTAAATGGGTTTGTAGGTATCAAAGATAATCAGTAGCCAAGCCATAATATCGAACACCAACCTGGATTCGAACCGAAATATTTTCTGCATTAACCTGATACATAGGTAGTTATTATGAGTAGGTAACATTATCATGAATGGAGTATAAAGAGAGTAGCATAATATGTGGTAATGGAATGTAGTATGTGCATCGAGAATATTGAGGTAGAAGTTATGTATATTAAAATTATCATTATTATCAATATTAAAATATACTACAGGGTGATATGTGAGTACCTGTTTTTTACGAAATAAGTTGGTAGGTATTAGTGATCGACAATGGCCCTGCTGTCTGTTAGCTTTTTGTTGAAAGAGATAAAGAAAGCTTAATGTAGGAATGATCTTTTCAACGAAAAAACTGTTGCGCGGACTCGACTCCAGACGGAGAGGTACAAGTATTATCTAACAGAATGTCCGCACTGTGATAAAGTATAGAATCGTTAGACGTATCTTGCTCACTATTGATGATCGTGCTATGATTTGGTTTAGTCTGAGGGTTGGGCGTGGTCATACTGAAGGTTTCATCCAGAATGCTAGGGTTGGGCGTGGTCATGCTGAAGGTCTCATCCAGAATACTTTGTTGAAATGGACAGGTGACATCCATCAGGTTTTGTTCAGTAGAAGGTACAAATCGGGAAGAGGAAGTCCGGTCCATCAGTTGAGATAGGCTGGGATTAACAGCAAGCAGCAGGTGAGATTCAATATAATCTCTCAACTTCAGACCGAGCGTCTTTTTTCCTGATAGGTTGAGATGAAGTCCATGCTTTGTGTATTCCCTTCTATTGAACAGGCCATTGATGTGTAGATAGTTGATGTTCATGGCAAGACATTTGTTCTTCAGATACTCGTTAGCATAGTATATGTTAGTGTTCTGATAGCTGAAACCATCATGTCTGTAGGGTATTGAACTAATTATCACATTGGTTTTGTATCTAAGGTTTGCTATGGATTTGAAGCTGAGGAGTGGACAACTGTTGAATGAAAGATCTGTAGTATTGTTCGTTCCACTTAGGATGAATAGAAAGTCCTCCTTAGTGAGTCCAGCACATATTGACTCAGCCCTATCCAGGCACTGACGGAACGAAGCATTGGGGTAGGTAAACTGGGTGATTTCCAGTTGTGGCAAGAGATCCAACAGCAGTGAAGCAAGGCCCCGCCCCATGCTATCAGTTATGATGTAAAGCTTCTGTTTGGTAGAACTAGTGGCAACACCCTGTAGATCATCACTGACTGGAATGGACACTTGACTAGTTGTCGGAGTTTGTGATAAGTACGGAAGGTTAGGGCCTAGGTTATCATGTATTTGTTTCTCTTTATCATGAGGGGTGGCTGATGTGTTGGATAGAACAGGTGTGCACGGTAGTGGTTTTTTCTGATTGAATTCCTGTTTTTGAGTTGAATTAGAGTTCACATTTTTGGTTAAAAGATTTGCTAGATTAGGTTTTTTAGTTATTTTTTCTTTGTTTGCAGAATTAGTTGTAAAAGAGCGTTGGTTAGAGTTGTTTGCCGGAGAAGATATTTTGGTAGAGTTTGTAATTTTTTGTATAGGACTAGGTTTAGATTTTTCTATTGATTTTTGTTGAAGAGAGACACTAGATTTCTTTTTACTTATAGATGTAATGCAAGAAGATGAAGGGGGTGGCTTGGGTCTGTGCTTCACCCTAGAGTGAGAAGTAGAATACAAGGGTAGGGGAGGGTGAGAAGTAGAAGAAGGCAAGGGTAGGGGAGGGTGAGAAGTAGAAGAAGGCAAGGGTAGGGGGCATGAGTCACTTTTTTTGTTGATAAATGATAACGATAACAAAACTTGTGGGAAACACGAAACACCGATAAGAATGTTGATAAAAATCATAAAAGGTGATCGAATTCAAGCATAGAAAAGTGGAAGTGTGGAAGTGAACTTTGGAGTCTGGACAAAGCACTGGATGGAGAAAAGTGAGATTGAAATCAAAGAGTAAGTACCCAAATAAATCTGCCATTCTGAAAATCTGAGCTGTAATGCCTGACCAACACAATATTGGTAATGGAAAGCTATGTAAGCAATATTATCCTTATCAGGAGCAATATGTAAGTTGAGACGTTTGTGAGCTGAATTATCTGCTGATAAGGCCAGAAATCTAGTTGTTGTTTAGGTTGGGTTGTATTGAGATTCATTCCTGTTGCAGTGCTGTGTCATGAGATTTTCAATAGTGGAAGCTATTTTAGCTCTATAAAAACCCAGTCAGCACACACGATTGGATGTAAGGCTCGAATCAAGCTTACAAATTCACCTGTGTAAGTTGGATGACATCCAGTCTGTACTTATAGATGGTTCTGATGATCCATGGCTATGTTGAAAATCGATTGTTAGAGGTTTGCTCTTATCTAAGCTCATTGTTATTTTAGCCCTACATCCATAGTGAGAACATTTGAAAAGTAGGTATTTAGTGGTTGGTCTAAGTTTGCTAGCATTAGAGAATTTGTAACCATCATCGGTAATGATCACATCGTCATCCGGAAATTTCCACGAAAATTCCATGTCAGCGTTTTTAGAAAGAAAAAATAAAAAAATTGTAATGTCACAAGCCGCAAGGTAACTTTAACTGACAAACTTGTTAAATCGATGAATATTTTGTGATACGACAATGAATAAAACAATTAATTTTCAAATTTGAATTAAAAAATAAGGGATTAACACAAAATTATTTTGAAAAAAGTAAAATATACAGACAAATACGGACTATCACAGAAAATTTACGAAAAATCACAGAGAAGAGCCGTTGTTTAGATAAATTAAAATAAAAAATCACACTTTTATGAACGAAGTTAACACTTAAACATACTCAGACACTCCTTCTCTTTCTCAATCAAGACCAGTCGTGCCCTCTTCCAGATGTCAGGGAAGGTACCCATTTTTAGCTGGTCATTGAATAGTTTTAGGCAGACATCTGGCTTCGTTTCGATGAATAGCTTGATAATTTCGGGACTGATTCGATCCGGCCCAGGCGCTTTTCCACATTTTGTCTCCAGGCATACTTCCAGAAGTTCATCAAGACTGAACAAGGGTATATCGTCCAGTTGTACAGGTTCTGTGTTCCACTCGATCAACTGGTGACGTGGGAACAGTTTATCAACGACTGCCAGTTTCTCTTCAGTAGTGAGATTGTTAGCTGTAGGACTTGCAAACCTCTTACAAACAATCTTGTACCCCGTGCCCCAGATGTTGTCGTTTAATTCGTCGCACAACTTTTTCCAGGCAAGTGATTGGGATTGTGTGATGGCTACTCTCAAATTCTTCTTCTTGGTGTAATATTCTCTCTTCAGAGCCTCAATCTCTTCCAGGTTTCTGTCCCTTCTTGCGTTCCTTCTCACCAAACTTCGTCTTATTACAGAGCACTGTTTTCTGAGATTTACAATTTCCTCATTCCACCAGTAGACTGGTTTACGCTTTGACGATGTACTTTTCTGGGGGAAGGTTTCGTTACATATGCTTTGTATAAGTTCGACAGTGGTAGTTGGTGTATCGGCTTTGTTGATCCTCTCTGAAACTCTATTTTGGAAAACTTCGATTCTATCCTCTCGTAAGCGCCAATGTCTTGTTCGGTTGGAATTATTTTGAGTGCTTCCGCCAAGTTCACTTGCATTCTCTATTTCTATGACGATGGTGTTGTGATCCGACAAATTCTCCTCAGCAAGGACTTCCCAGTGAGTCACAAGGGTGCTTAGTGATTCTGAGCAGACTGTGATGTCAATGTATGACGTTGTCTCCCCCCTTATGAAGGTGGGTCTGTTACCTCTGTTGAGAATGGTCAGCTCCAAGGTAGAGAACCACTCTGACAATATGTGTCCTCTTCGGTCTTCAAATGGTGAGTTCCACATGGCTGATTTCGAATTGAAGTCTCCTCCAATTAGTCCCGGGTTCGATGCCCATCAACAAAAAATTATATTTGTTTTTCGATTGCAAATATTCCAACCGGTTACTTTCTGGTGTTCTCGTGTTAATCCAAAGAGAAAAATCGTGTCCCTTGCCCCATCTCATCCATCTGATGAGGAACATACTACGGGATGGGCAATATGGGGCATGCTATGGCACAGATCATTCACCAATCTCGTATCATTCACCAATCTCGTCCTGTTTGCAGACGCAGAATATCAAGAATATTGACGATGTTATGGAGAAACACTGGACTTATCTGTCCCAATGTATGAAGGAGTGTATGCTGACCATTGCTAGCATCCTGTCTAGTTTTTGCATAAAATGTGCCACGGCATCAGAGGTAGAACGGCCATGTCGAAAGCCAAACTGCTGCTCCACCAGTAAGTTGTGATACTCAAGGTAGGTAGAGATCCGGAAAGCAACAAGCTTCTCCAAGATCTTACCAAAGTTATTAAGGAGAGAGATTGGACGGAAACAGTTAAGGTCAGAAAGAGAACCCTTCCCCTTATGAAGAGGCGTTATGACAGCACGTTTAAAGAGTTTAGGAAAGGTGGAAGATGTGAAGGAAGTGTTGAATATGAAAGATAGAGGGCCTGCAATAATGTGGATGACTTTTTTAATAATAGTCATAGGAATGTCATCTTCTCCGCATGATGTTTTATTTTGCATGAGACTAACTATCTTTACTATCTCGTGAGGAGAGCAAGGAGCGAGAGAAAAAGAAGGAGGTATAGTAGGGGAAGTGAGTGGACGAGGTGGGAGAGAAGATGTAGGGAGTGATGAGGGGGGGTGCGGATTGACTAGGCAAGAGGAAGAAGAGAAAGTAGAAGAAGAAGTAGAGGAGGAAGAGGAACAAGAAGAAGAAGAAGAAGAAGAGGAGAAAGTAGGAGAAGAAGAAGAAGAAGGAGAGGAGGAGGAGGAAGAAGAAGAAGATGAGGAAGAAGAAGAAGAAGAGGAAGAAGAAGAGAAAGTAGAAGAAGAAGAGGAAAAAGAAGAAGAGGAGAAAGAAGAAGAAGAAGAAGAAGAAGAGGAGGAGGAGGAGGAGGAGGAGGAAGAAGAAGAAGAAGAAGAAGAGGAGAAAGTAGAAGAAGAAGAGGAGGAAGAAGAAGAAATTTCTTTGGCGACATTGATCCAATAGCTATTTTTTTAATTAGGTGGTCACTTTATTTCTATTATTTATTATCACCTCTACTACTATCATTATTATTATAATAATTATTTTGCCTTATACTCCCTTTCACTTTGGGAGTCGTTTTAACTTTTACTTCGTACTTATGAAGTGCTCGTTATACTCCCGTGACTGTGGGACTCACTTTCACTTATTAGTTAGGTATTGTCCACATGAACGGACCCTTGTCCAATGTCCACGGCTGGAAGGGAAAAGGTAACTGGCGAGGTCACCACTGCTACCATCATTATTATTATAATTATTTTGTCTTATACTCCCTTTCACTTTGGGAGTCGTTTTAACTTTTACTTCGTACTTATGAAGTGCTCGTTATACTCCCGTCACTGTGGGAGTCACTTTCACTTATTAGTTAGGTATTGTCCACATGAACGGACCCTTGTCCAATGTCCACGGCTGGAAGGGAAAAGGTAACTGGCGAGGACGAGAAAAAGGTCTCCGGAGAGGCCTCTTTATCCTCCTCAACCCATGCATGAAATATACAGGTAAGTAGACAACTAATATCTAATATCAAGTACATAAAACAGTGTAAAGTATTTTTTTTTTCTTTTTTGGTTTTTTTGTTTTTTTTTCTTTTTTTTGTTTTTGTTTTTTTTTTGTTTTCTTTTTTAATATTTTTTTTTTCATTTTTTGATATTTTTCTTTTATTTTTTTCTTTTATTTTTTTTTCTTTTTAGTTTTTTCTTTTTTATTATTTTTTTTCATTTTTATTTTTATTTTTTTTTCGTTTTGTTTAAAGATTTTAGGAAAGGTGGAAGATGTGAAGGAAGTGTTGAATATGAAAGATAGAGGACCTGCAATAATGTGCGATATCGTGGTGGAGTTGTCCAAGCTCTTTCTGAAAGGTATCTATTGGGTCATTGTACGAGAGGTAAATACTGTAGAAAGTTATACTATCGGTGTCCAGTCTTACAAAGCAGTCGCCAGATGACTCCTTAAGATCCTTAAAAGGGTTAGTTTTAAGTATTTTAATTGCACAGTTACATCGGGAGTTCAAGTACCACTTCATTTTTCTTGCTTTCGCGATGTTTGGTTCCGATGAGAGTATTACACATGCTCCATGATCTTCTGCAGCTTTAAGTATTAGGTCGCTACCAGTCCTTGATCTTTGGAGGTTAACTTGTACTATTTTCATTGTGCCATAGATCTTTCCTTCTCGTATACCTTTTTCCTGTACATTGGACAGCTCATGGAGTCTGCCCGATGACCACTTTTTGAGCAAGAGTTACAGTGGCTAGTGTTTGTACAATCTTTTGCTTCGTGCCCCGCTTGAGTACAATTCAGGCATTTTTTATTTCCAGTTGCTTTAGTTTTACAGCTTCTGTTTACATGTCCAACCCGCAGACAGTTTGAGCATCGAGGTATACTAACTTTCTCTTTAATTCGGCATCTGGACCATCCAATTCTCAGGTGTCCCGTAGGTATAACTTTATCAGCGATTTCTTTCACTGTACTGATGGTTGCGACCTGTTCTCCAGAACGATTGGCGTAGATGTTTTTAATCTCCAGCTTATTTATATCATCTTCAGTAAGCGATCCCGAAACTTCTATTGCTTTCAAGATTTCTTCTTTGGTTGTTATTGCATCCATTCCAGTAATAAGAAGGTCGCATTTTTTATCGACAATGTGTATATCCTTCATGTTGCAATTCTCGGTGATTTCTTTCTTCAGAGCATCAACATGGTTCTTTTCTGTGACAATTAGTATTGAGTCATCTTTTCTCTTCCTCATACTTTTAATGTTTATTCCCAAGTTCTCTGGATCTATATTTTCTCTTACTGTTCTCAGCATGTCTGAGTACGTTCTTCCTTCTACTGAAGAGTTGACTACAATTGTGTCATACTTGTTTTCTTGAGCCTGGCCTCGATTCTCTTTCTTTGGGACGTATACGTCTATTTCAACTTCTGTCTGGAAGAAGACAATTTCAACCAGTTTTCTTATGGACGTTCTGATTGTTTCATTCGCTGCAACTATTGAGATTTTCCTGCAAATCGGTTCCTTCATTTCGTTCCCTAACTCTTTCAAGGCAGTGTAATGATCCTGGATACTTTCCCCGCTCATCACATATACTCTACCATGGCATTTCCGGACTCCACTTTTTGTTTTTGTTGTATTCTCTAGAAATTGTATTTGGCCGTCTTCTAATTCCTCTTTTATAAGGTCCTTGAGACCTGCATGTCTTTCTTCAAACTTGCTAAGAATGTATGGGTTATCATTCTTAGATTTTATTGCCAGGAGTACATCCCCACTAACTTCTTGTAAGGGATTACCTATTTTTACAGTCGACTTGGTGTATGATTCCTGGGGCCACTTTTTGTTTAACATGGCTATTTCCGTTGCACTAATCTGATCGTAATCTGCTAGATGGGTCTCCTCTACAAAGGATCTGATATCCTCGGTTATTTGTTTTTCATCCAGAACCTCCTTCTTGCATCTGCTGCACATTACTTCTCGGTTAGGTGGACCGTTATTACTAGTGTCCATTATTTCTCCGTGTTCAGTTGAGAACTCCGCTGACTGGTTTTCCTGGGCAGTTCCCAGAGAGTCTAGAAGGTTGTCTTCTTTAATTGTTTCCATCATCAGGTAGAGGCTTTCGGCATAGCCCCTTGTTTCTATTTTGGCCTTTGGTCCCAGAGTAGACCATAAGACGCTTTAATTGTTTCCATCATCAGGTAGAGGCTTTCGGCATAGCCCCTTGTTTCTATTTTGGCCTTTGGTCCCAGAGTAGACCATAAGACATTAACTTCGGCGATTACCTTCTCCATCAAGGTTTTCAGCTTAATCTGCTCGTTCAAAGATTTCTGTGATTTCGGGGTATCGTCTCTTAATGGTGGCGATAGCAGGTCATCAAGGTTTTCAGCTTAATCTGCTCGTTCAAAGATTTCTGTGATTTCGGGGTATCGTCTCTTAATGGTGGCGATAGCAGGTCCGCTTTCCTTTTCTTGGTTTGCTGGTTAGGAGTTCCAGCAAGGTCCATCTTCGTACCAAAGGAGGGTTGACCTCCTGAGGTTGAACTCATGACGGCGGCACTCTCTGCTATTTTCACTCAATGTTCAATGTTCGACTGTTCACTTTACTGTTTATTTCTTTACTTATTTTCACTTCGTATATATTTGTTTTTCATTGATTGTTTTTAATTGTTTTGTATTTTGTAAAAATCAATTACCAATTACCTCGAGATAATGAATCTCTACAAATAAAAGGAAGTTATGTACTCAGTATTATTATTATTATTATTATTAT
>NW_007380669.1:0-20900 GCF_000475195.1 Diaphorina citri
TGATAAACGGTGTGGTTACATTCTGTGTGAATTACGAGTGGTATCTTTCACTTGTATGTTTTCTCAATATGTTTTTTTTTCATCTTGTATGCGAGATGAGGTTTTAATTTCCAGTTTTCTGGCGCCTGCCGAGTTATTGCACTGTATGGTACAGCATATGTATTGATATTTTTGAGTCTTCTGGAAATATTTAGTAATAAATAAATAAGCTACTTATTTATGTATGTAACTATTGCACATGTACGAAGACCATTCACCATTGAGATCAATTAAAATACTCATTATAAAGTCATTCATGTTTTGGGCGGCTGATGGTGTGTTCATTAGCACTACTTATACTTATTATCGGTCAGTAAGTGCCGACTTGGTGGTCAGTAAGTGCCGACTTGCTGGTCAGTAAGTGCCGACTTGGTGGTCAGTAAGTGCCGACTTGGTGGTCAGTAAGTGCCGACTTGGTGGTCAGTAAGTGTTGGAATGCTATATTATAGGGGGCGAGCTTTCCAATATATGTAGAGTTCAATAGTAAAGTTTCGGAACCCTGTCACCCAATTGGGCTTCCGCGACCCTATTTTTTTATACTATGTTTTCGGTGGCATACCCGCCAGATCTTATCCGCAACGCCTTACTCCCAGTCATAACAATAATTTTTCACGCTATACGTAAATGCGCCGAATACAGAAATGGAAAAAAAACTCGTATTGATTAGGTTGTTGGAATGCTATATTATAGGGGGCGAGCCTTCCAATATCCTAGAGTTCAATAGTAAAGTTTCGGAACCCTGTCACCCAATTGGGCTTCCGCGACCCTATTTTTTTTTTCTCAGTGTACTATGTTTTTGGTGGCATACCCGCCAGATCTTATCCGCAACGCCTTACTCCCAGTCATAACAATATTTTTTCACGCTATACGTAAATGCGCCGAATACTGAAATGGAAAAAAAACTCGTATTGAAAATTCAAAACATGAGTCCTGCTCGTGGAAAAAAATGCATTTGACATTGACATTGAAATCCGAACTCGTATTGAAAATTCAAAACATGAGTCCTGCTCGTGGAAAAAAATGCATTTGACATTGACATTGAAATCCGAATAATATTGGAAGTTGGTTGTCGGTGACAGGAGACCCAGGGATTGCGCACCACTTTTGCTTATTTTATCTACTTTTCGTTAACAAATAGTCTGGCTGGGGGAAGTTAAACAGGGAGTATCAGTCCGATTTCCTCTTGCTAAAGATATAGCAACGGTTGAGTGCGAAGGGCATCCGCTCGTAAAATTTGTAGCCAAAACCAAATGTCAGCCCGCATGCAACATCTAAGATGTGTGGTTAGCAAATGAGAAAGCAACGAAAATGGCATCCCACTGGCAAAATATCATTTGAATGGCATTTTGATGGTTTTGAGAGATATAAGGACAAGAATTGAACAAGAGGAGAGTTGCTATCGGATACCCTAATAAATTGGACACATGAATGAATGAATTGCTAACTGTGAATTTGAAAAAGGATTCCTAAGGCTTGATCGCTCCGATTCAAGAGTATTCGCAGAACAAACAGACATACAGACAGACTAAATGCAAATTCTTTAACACTTAAGAAACTTAAAATCCACTTTGTTCGTTCAAGCAAGGTGCTTGATTACAGAACGAGTTTCCCTGATTAGGTGAAATTCAGCAAGTAGTATGTCTTAAGTCAATAAGTAATACTTAATACTCATCTCATTAAATAGAGGAGTAGGTTAAAGAGAGTTATGTCACTATTGATTAGCGAGGATCTTGATTATTTTATTGATCCAAGCGACGCGTTATACTTGTCTTAATGAACTCTCGAGAGTATTAAAATTACTGACATTGTATTATATTGTTGCACTGATAGGGTGTTAATTTTTCCCATTTTTTTTTCCGAGAGGTTTGATGGAAGGAACTCTAACAGCGGATGCCTGATCGTCCCGAAATCGAACCCGCCCACCGAAAAAGCTCTCTCAGGAGAATCCGGCCACCTAAAGCTAGAAAAAAATCTACTATTATGTGGTCAAATTCTCAAACAAATGAGGATAAAATTCCATGCCTCGGTTGGGATTGAACCCGCGCCCTCCTCTTTGCCAGACGAGTGTCTTGTCCCCTTCACCACCAAGAAAGGCATTACATGAAATATGTTAATCAGATCTGATGTTATCTAAAGAATCGGCTCCTTATGTACAAAAACCAGCTTGTATAAGATTCACTCATGAATCACGTCAGAATACAAAGAATTTTCCTTGATTTTCAAGTCGGATTTGATTTCAGTGTTATTTTAATTGACAAACTAAAGAATCGGCTCCTTATGTACAAAAACCAGCTTGGATAAGATTCACTCATGAATCACGTCGGAATACAAAGAATTTTCCTTGATTTTCAAGTCGGATTTGATTTCAGTGTTATTTTAATTGACTTTGTGATAAACTGTGTGGTTACATTCTGTGTGAATTACGAGTGGTATCTTTCACTTGTATGTTTTCTCAATATGTTATGTGATCATCATCATCTTGTATGCGAGATGAGGTTTTAATTTCCAGTTTTCTGGCGCCTGCCGAGTTATTGCACTGTATGGTACAGCATATTCATTATCTAACTGTGAATTTGAAAAAGGATTCCTAAGGCTCGATCGCTCCGATTCAAGAGTATTCGCAGAACAAACAGATATATACAGACAGACTAAATGCAAATTCTTTAACACCTAAGAAACTTAAAATCCACTTTGTTTGTTCAAGCAAGGTGCTTGATTACAGAACGAGTTTCCCTGATTAGGTGACATTCAGCAAGTAGTATGTCTTAAGTCAATAAGTAATACTTAATACTTATCTCATTAAATAGAGGAGTAGGTTAAAGAGAGTTATGTCACTATTGATTATGATTAGTGAGGATCTTGATTATTTTATTGATCCAAGTGATTTGATTTGATTTGAATATATGACTTTATTTATTTTTTAAATTTACAATATACATTTTATCCATTCTCCTATCTATGCTTATTCTAAGGATCAAAATATGACAAGATGAGAGGATGGATGCAATTTTATGGCCAAGTCTACTATCTACAGTGACGCTTTATACTTGTCTTAATGAACTCTCGAGAGTATTTAAGATTACTGACATTGTATTATATTGTTGCACTGATAGGATGTTAATTTTTCCCATTCTTTTCCAAGAGGTTTGATGGAAGGAACTCTAACAGCGGATGCCGCCTGATCGTCCCGAAATCGAACCCACCCACCGAAAAAGCTCTCTCAGGAGAACCTGGCCACCTAAAGCTAGAAAAAATCTACTATTATGTGGTCATATTCTCAAACAAAGGAGGATAAAATTCCATGCCTCGGTTGGGATTGAACCCGCGCCCTCCTCTTTACCAGACGAGTGTCTTGTCCCCTTCACCACCAAGAAAGGCATTACATGAAATATGTTAATCAGATCTGATGTAATCTAAAGAATCGGCTCCTTAGGTACAAAAACCAGCTTGGATAAGATTCACTCATGAATCACGTCAGAATACAAAGAATTTTCCTTGATTTTCAAGTCGGATTTGATTTCAGTGTTATTTTAATTGACTTTGTGATAAACGGTGTGGTTACATTCTGTGTGAATTACGAGTGGTATCTTTCACTTGTATGTTTTCTCAATATGTTATGTGCTTATGTGATCATCTTGTATGCGAGATGAGGTTTTAATTTCCAGTTTTCTGGCGCCTGCCGAGTTATTGCACTGTATGGTACAGCATATTCATTATAAATAGCATTCCATTCATAAAATCACTCACTCATATGAAATTATTACAGATTCATATAAAAAATTGAATCAGTTGTTTCATAAAGGGGAACGAGTCACTAAATATGTAACAAAATAATTTGTATTTGTTTCAAGATGTTATTACTGAAATTAACACCTGTTTGTTATGCCAGCCGTTCCGAGAACGAATCTTATCTCTACAGGATAAAGTCCGCTCCGGGCGGGAATCAAACCCACTGAGCTGTAAGAATATTTAATTGGAGTGACTAAATTCTCACAAATAAGTCAAATGGCTTTTAGGTTTTAGTATGTAAAAGTAGGGCCATTGCGTCGGATATTTAAGCCCTATGTTACTGCGGACTGATTCTTTGTGACTGAATGGCTTTCCTCTACATATATATGTACTAATTTCTTGTTATTGCGATTCAAACAGAAGTCCCTTTGCTTACAAATCGCGTTAACCAACTGTACTATCTGGGCCTGTAATGTGTCACAGCTGGGAGTCGAACAATGTTACTGCGGACTGATTCTTTGTGACTGAATGGCTTTCCTTTACATATATATGTACTAATTTCTTGTTATTGGGATTCAAACAGAAGTCCCTTTGCTTACAAATCGCGTTAACCAACTGTACTATCTGGGCCTGTAATGTGTCACAGCTGGGAGTCGAACAGCCATCCTCTCGTTTACAAATCGGCCCTACTAGGCCTGTTTCAAAGAACTCTTTTATCTGAAAGTTACAAAGTTTAGTCTCCGTACTCTCAGTTTGTCTGACAATGTCTGATCTGCAGGTAAATTGAAAGTGTTGGAATCGGTCCATTTCTATACGAATGGTAATCTCTTTCAAGCCTTATCAGGCTGTCAACCCCCCAGAGATTAAAGTGCAAATGTCATTATGAAACGGACTCTAGGGCCAGCCACACACTATCAGGTAGACCTGATGGGTATGGCTGAAAAGATCCGCCTATCAGGTCTATCTGATACCTGATGAGCACACACTATCAGGCAGACCTAATCAGGTGCATCTGTCAGCTCTACCTGATAGTGAGTGGCTGATGTAGAACTGAATGGTCCCACCACGGGATCGGTATGTTACGACACAGACCACACGAGTCTAATGGAGCAGTTGTTTCATCGCTCACCCTGTGGTAATCGGGAGGCCGAGGGTTCATTAAAAAAAAAGTTGCTGCTAATGCAGTGTAAAATTAGGCTTAGCAGTTTCTCGCCTGATAAACAGGAGGGCGTGGGTTCAATCCCAGCCTAGGTATGGAATTATATCCTCAACATTGTTTGAGAATTTGGCTACAGCCACCCTATACAAAGTGCTATTCATTATAAATAGCATTCCATTCATAAAATCACTCACTCATATGAAATTATTTCAGATTCATATAAAAAATTGAATCAGTTGTTTCATAAAGGGGAACGAGTCACTAAATGTGTAACAAAATAATTTGTATTTGTTTCAAGATGTTATTACTGAAATTAACACCTGTTTGTTATGCCAGCCGTTCCGAGAACGAATCTTATATCCGGTTGTTTCCCCCGGGTGTGGAGTACAGGGAGCATTGCGCTGAAATTATATGTGGTTGAACTGGTCTTGGTTCATGGACCAAATTGTGTGACGGGCATCCACTCGTAAATTTTTTGTAGCCATGATATTTGCATCAAAAAGCAATCACATTTAGGGCTGATTGAGAGGCTGACGAAAAACGCCGACCCCGCCTGAACACGGTAAAAGGCAAAGAAGAAGAAGAGACTTGAAGTTGTACAACATCTCTACATTTAATTCGACATCCTCTCTATGGAACGCATTTCGACCCCTCACCAAATAGTGTAAATTTTATGTAGCCATGATAATTGCATCAAAAAGCAATCACATTTAGGGCTGATTGAGAGGCTGACGAAAAACGCCGACCCCACCTGAACACGGGAAAAGGCAAAGAAGAAGAGACTTGAAGTTGTACAACATCTCTACATTTAATTCGACATCCTCTCTATGGAACGCATTTCGACCCCTCACCAAATAGCCAAACTGGGTAACTAGAATTTTCCGGTGTGCAGATAAAGAAGTGTGCAGGCCAATGCATACACGTACTGCAACAGATGAAGAATACATTAAGCTGTTATGATCAAAGTGTGTTATTATCAGAGAAGTTCAAATGACATATTGCCAAGGTGCCATACTATTTTGCCATATATTTTTGGCTTATTTTGCCATATTTGAAGTTGTACAACATCTCTACATTTAATTCGACATCCTCTCTATGGAACGCATTTCGACTCCTCTCCAGATAGCCAAACTGGGTAGCTAGAATTTTCCGGTGAACCCACAATTCACAATGTGCAGATAAAGAAGTGTGCAGGCCAATGCATACGCGTACTGCAACAGATGAAGAATACATTAAGTTGTTATGATCAAAGTGTGCTATTATCAGAGAAGTTCAAATGACATATTGCCAAGGCGCCATACTATTTTCCCATATATTAGCATTGCCATACATTTTTGGCTTATTTTGCCATATTTTAAGCATTTTTAGGGAAAAATATAAAACTTTTTAAATTATTTTAAAAGGTTGAAAATTCAATTTTTATTTGACGTTCATAAAAAGCCTTATATTGCCATACATTTTTGGCTTATTTTGCCATATTTTAAGCATTTTTAGGGAAAAATATAAAACTTTTTAAATTATTTTAAAAGGTTGAAAATTCAATTTTTATTTGACGTTCCAAGGAAAAATTTAAAACAGTTGCCACTGATTCTTAAAAAAACAAATTGCTCATTTTGCCATGTTTTGAAAAATAAATGCCATATTTTGCCAAAAAAATAAGAGCCATATTCTGAACTTCTCTGGTTATTATAGTTTCTCGTATGAATCACCGTACTCAAAGAATTCCCAGAAACTCCACAGACACCGGCGTGAGTGCATCATATTGTGAATATCAGCAAAAAATACGGAAATAGAATCGAACAGCACACGGGAAGAATGATGAGAGGCCCTCAATTTCTTCAAAAATAACTGATTAGAACTGATTGCTAGCACCGATTCTGAGCAGCTCTTGGCATCTATAGGTTCTATTCATATTCAATTCTATTCTATTATATTTGATTCTCCTCTATTCATTGCGTGCGATACCAGTTCCCTATAGAAATAATTACTGATTAGAACTGATTGCTAGCACCGACCACCGATTCTGAGCAGCTCTTGGCACCGATAGGTTCTATTCATATTCAATTCTATTCTATTATATTTGATTCTCCTCTATTCATTGCGTGCGATACCAGTTCCCTATAGAAATAATAGCACTACGTAGAGCTATACAAATAGTTGACAATAATCAATTAACGCTATCAGTAATCAATATGCGGGGCACTTTCTATGTCACTCGCGGGATAAATTATGAACAGTTGTAAGTTGTAACCTGATTGCTGCACTAATGTAGGGGCTGTTGTCCGAGATGTCTTTTGAACCAAGGAGGGTTTTACGTGGTTTGGCTGTTGCCATAAAGCTGGGTCCACATATAGTTGACTCCGTCGATCGACGAGTGTAGGGGCTGTTGTCCGAGATGTCTTTTGAACCAAGAAGGGTTTTACGTGGTTTGGCTGTTGCCATAAAGCTGTGTCCACATATAGTCGACCCCCGTCGATCGACGAGGTGAACCTATGTTGTCGAGGCAGTGTACAGTTTCAGTCGACGACGTCGTCTATGTTTGGCCACACCTTGAGATCCGATCTAAATATTGGCATTGGTACCTACGAGTAGATTCGTATAAGCTCAACCCATCTTTTAGGGCTGTTTGCCCCTACACTTGGCATGGGTAACCGAAATTCAAGCCCCGAGAAAATGCCCAATTTAGCAAAGAAAATTCTCAAATAAATAATCAAGGTTCAAATTCCAGGTCTTGACTGAGATTTGATCCCGCGATCTCCTGATTACCAGAACGCTTGGTCACTACCAAGGACGAATCTCCTGATTTACCATATGACCCTTTGACCACCGAGCTACCAATGCAGTTTCGGAAAATGGTTTGCAGGAGAAGCAAAAGTTCTTCAAAGGACTCCATACACCAGATGAGTGCTTGATGGACCCTACCTTGCTGCTAAAAGCAAATAAGAATGCCCTCCCCTTCACAAGGCAGATCAGATAGAATAGAATATACCTTGTTTACCCTGCCAGAGTGAGACTGAAAAGTCCCTTTACTCCCGCAGTCTAAACAAGGTCTTTTGTATTTGTATTCCATAGGTTATGTGTCTGCCTGTGTCACAGGCACAAATATGATGAGAGAAAAGAAGTCTCGGTAGTAAGTTCAGGTTCAAGTCTTGTTCTTACTTCAGTATCTTGCTATCTTGTGTCACACTTGTGGAACAGGCCCCCACACAGATGCAAAATAATGGAGAAGATAATCAGAAGTTTCGTATACAATTCCAAATTGAAATCAAATCAGACACATTATTACCCGTGAACTAACCCGTCTTTCACTCGTCTCCAAATATTTCTCTTCTGCGGCGCGGTGATAGCACACAGAATGCACTGATTCCCAATGGATCACTGAAGTTAACCGTGGTTGGTATCCAGATGGGTGACCATCTGGCTAATCGCTTGCTGGCTTTTCCCGGCCCCATTCAGGCTGGGTGAGGTTAATGTAAGTACGCGGCTGCTTGTCGCCAAATGGAGGGTAAAACCCCGGTCACTCAAAACTAAAAACCTTAGCAGTGATAGAGTGACGTTAGACCCATTGAAAAAGAGAAACTCATATGAAGGGATAAACAGCTAAACACTTTGATGTGCGAAAGATCATCAGAAGACAATAAGACATAAAGGTGTCCATAATTCACTCGACCCTTTCTCTCTTCGCTTTCGGGGCGATGAGACCTTAGCAGTTACAAGTTCCTCTATCAAACCTCTTCGAAAAAAAGTCCACCGTTTGGCCCCAGTCAGCAAAAAGGGTTAACGAGACAAAGAATCCAGAGGAACCCGTAACCCAGTCAGAAGGTGCAATACCTCAGACTCCTAATGCGCTCAGAACAAAGCTGTCCCTGACACATACATGTGAGAAATTGATTCCGAATCAGATTATTACGGCTTCACCGCAAAAATCATAACCATCTACCCTATATGGGAGGCGTAATCAGGGCCAGCCACACATTATCAGGTAGACCTGATAGGTATGGCTGAAAAGATCCGCCTATCAGGTCTACCTGATGCCTGATGAGCACACACTATCAGGTAGACCTGACAGGCAGACCTAATCAGGTGCAACTGTCAGCTCTACCTGATAGTGAGTGGCTGATCTAGAACTGAATGGTCCCACCATAGGATCGGTATGTTACGACACAGACCACACGAGTCTAATGGAGCAGTTGTTTCATCGCTCACCCTATACGTATTATAGGCCCATTAATAGGGAGTTAGGATCCGAATCATTGACTGAGTAGTCCACTGGAAAGAGTAGTTCTTTTTTTATAACTCACTCAATTTTTACACTCAGTAATCTACTTTTATTCGGCTCCCAATGTTATTCGCCTTTTTTTCTCGGTCCCCTTGTGACCCTGTCCCGGGCCTAGACATTCGGCCCTGGACCGAAAGACCTAATAGACACAGAGCAAATGGCAAATACGTATTAGGGTGTGTTCGAATTATTTCTGTGTGTGCACACAATATGCGGTTCATAATAATTGCATAGCCACACACATACGTACATACATACACCTATACGGTTCATAATTGCGTAGACATACGTACATACACCTATGCCAGTGCTTCTCAACCTTTTTTCGCCCGCGTACCCCTTTGGTACCCGGGTTTAATCTCACGAACCCCCACCCCGCCACCATCATAAGGAGTGGTACCTACCCATATCTAGGTTGATTTGTACCATTCCTATACTGAGTTCTAAACACTCTCAGTACCTACCTTTTGGAAAAAAAAAAAATCAATAATAAGTTGCGGATTTTGTAAATTGCATTAGTCATAATTTTGCAATGCCCTCTGGAGGAATCAATGGAGAAAAGTAGAATGCTACAAATATCGAGGAGTGTTCTATCGCCTAACCATAGATTTTTTACTTTGCGATTTTGTTTTATGGCCACAGTTGTTAAAGTCACAAGATTAAGCTATCAGAGTTATGGCCTATTCAATTTTCCATTTTTGCACGGTCCCAGGCCCTACTAATGATTCATATTGAAATTCAGTCCCAAAAGTAAAAATTCGAAACATCCATATTCACCCCAATAGGCCACCAGGGCCGATAGTCTAAATCAGTTCAGACGCGCTAACTAGGCTGACAAGTACCTATATCTAACGACCATCCAATAAGTCAAGAATCGAACAAGGCTTTCTAACCATAGATTTTTTACATTGCGATTTTGTTTTACGGCCACAGTGCCACAGTTGTTAAAGTCACAAAATTAAGCTATCAGAGTTATGGCCTATTCAATTTTCCATTTTTGCACGGTCCTAGGCCCTACTAATGATTCATATTGAAATTCAGTCCCAAAAGTAAAAATTCGAAACATCCATATTGACCCCAATAGGCCATCAGGGCCGAAAGTCTAAATCAGTTCAGACGCGCTAACTAGGCTGACAAGTACCTATATCTAACGACCATCCAATAAGTCAAGAATCGAACAAGGCTTTGTCTACCTGATAAGCACACACACTATCAGGTAGGCCTGATAGGTACGGCTGAAAAGGTCCGCCTGTCAGGTCTACCTGAGTTGTATTTTCAAATCTTGTCCATTCGGAAAAAAGTAGTTTGGATGTCTATGTCAGTAGCATACTAAAAAGTCCGTTACTACCATACCAAACATAGTCGACTATTCATGACGAGGTAAATCTATGTTGTCGAGGCAGTGTGTACGGTTCAGTCGATATCGATCGCCGGCCGGTCGATTGTGTGTGGACACACCTGAAAATTCTGCTCCGTACGGCCCTGCTCGAGGCAGTCTATATTACTAATAGCTCGTTTATTATGCGAGCCGTTTCACTAATGACTATTTAATTGATTTTCCCTACCTATCCCACTATGCGCTTTTTATTGCAGCCGTACAAACAAGCGTCGTGTTTACGATTTGTTTGTGTTGGTTTTATTTCGCGTAATGGCTATTGTTGGATTGTTTATTGTTCTTGGTCGGCTCTTCGATACTTGGTCGGTCTATTTTGTTTAGACTTTTCGGGATGAATTGTTGTTGACTTTTCACATGCTATTGTTTATTGTTCTTGGTCGGCTCTTCGATACTTGGTCGGTCTATTTTGTTTAGACTTTTCGGGATGAATTGTTGTTGACTTTTCACATTGTTGGATTGTTTATTGTGCTTGGTCGGCTCTTCGATACTTGGTCGGTCTATTTTGTTTAGACTTTTCGGGATGAATTGTTGTTGACTTTTCACCACGTTTGTTGTTTGAAATAAGCTATCCGGCGTGATTATCACACAACTTTCCGTTACGTAAAAGGGGAATGCTGAGAAAGTCACGGACGGAGTGAAAATCATTTTGTTTTGAGGGACACTGGGATTTGTCCCTGGAAGTTACGGACACATTTGTCCATTTCCCTATTTTGGAAACTTTGGACTGATCATCTCAGGCCAGCCTTAGCTCGAGAAGTGGTGCGTCTGCCTTGGTCTGGGCACTAGGTTGTGGGATTTGTGGGTTCTAATTCCGCCCGGGAAGAACATCATTCTAACCCGGTAAGGTTTGCTTTGGGAACGGCTGGCTTTCTCCAATCCTGTCCTTTTGTCACAAAAGATCTAATCAGGTCGCAGTGACAAAGGGCGTTTATTAAAGCCGATGGCTCTACATAAAAAGATCTAACCAGGTCGCAGTGACAAAGGGCGTTTATTAAAGCCGATGGCTCTACATACCAATCTCTCTTCAATTTCGGGACAAGTTCCCTCCGTCAAACATCCCCCTAGTCCTACCGAGGTTACAGGGGTAATGGAAAGTGAAAAGCACGACGGTCTTGTCTGGGGCACATAGTTAGGATTCAAATAGTTGCGGTAAAGTTGGGCGCTGTTTTTGAAAGTTTATGACCACGTACGGGCCTCTCCTTGCAACAATTTTCAACAAACAATAAGGCCTGTCGCTTATTGGGAGCTGCGCGACTTTTAGTAAGGCCTAATCAACTGAAAAACCATAAGTACCTATGGAAATGATCATTTGTAGAGACTCTCTATCATTTTCATAGGTTCGGTTTTTCAGGCGATCAAGTGCTACTAAAAGTCACGCGACTACGCTTCCAATGTGTGACGGGCCTAATACTAAAGGTAGTTTTAGTTATACTAAGTAGGTACTCTTATTTTAGAATTAGTACCTTCTTATTTATCCTGCCGGAATGAGACTGAAAAGTCCTTTTATTCCCGCAGTCTCTGGGTCCCGCAGAAAACTGGTTCCAGGCCCCCTTGAGGAACCCAGGATCTAGTCAGATGTGACCACATAATCCCCTCCTACCGGCCCTGCTGTGAAGAAGAGGAATCTACACATGTGCCCGACCTTTTGGGGAAAACTTTTCCCAGGACCCCTTAAAGAACACGGCACCATGTCAGATGAAACTAGATACTCGTATACCCCTCCTACCGGCCCTGCTGTCAAGAAGAGGAATCTACACATGTGCTAGAATTGCGAGAGATGATCAGATAAGGATGACTCCTAGCCTAGCATATCTTCATGGATACCTTAACACCAGACTGTGAAGGTTTTGTTGATACAACAAATTGGTTACCGATAAAAGACACCTGATAAAAGACAGACCCGATACAGGAATTCTGGATGGAAATACGAGTACATAGTGATGTATTGACTTGACACTTGGACATTGGTTGAGAAAAAAATAGGATGAAACTCACGACAAGTGGGAATGGGCCTTTAGGAGTGCCATTTTTGGACCAAATTCTTATAGTCCACGGTCATTATCGGGGCGTTTCTCTTGGTAGGTGTCCACAACGGAATCCCGACCCTCGATCCTAGCCTAGCCCCGACACAAGAGAAAATAAGGGGTCTGAGTGAGGTCTACAGTTCACTGGACTACTAGTAGTTGTGCCATCTAAGGGTTAATGTAAGGGGAAATATCATTAGACTTAGTACGGAGGGCGCGCGGGCACCGGGAATGATTTCCTATGATTTACGATCGAGGATATCATTAACCCGGGGATGATGGTCATTGCAGCGCCCATCATTAGGCGAGCAATCCTTTGGAACGCGAACATATCGTTTGAACGCGTTTGCCGGTCTACTGAAATCCTCCTGTTAATATCAATTAATTAGTTACTGTTGTTGGTCTTCATGTTTATTATTATTTTTTCTTTTATTATCACGTCCACATAATCGTAAGAACGGCGCACACTGCCCATCTATCCGGGAACAATGTTCCTAAGGTGGGTTTGAAATTTTGATTACATACAGCCACATTTGACATTTTCCTTGGAGTCAGCCGTCTTGAGGGCCATTTTGTCGTGGACTTATTGAGATCTTGGTTAGACTGCTGGGAAAAAGAGACTCTCCAGTCCTATTCGGGCAGGATAAACAAGGTATATTCTATTCTTATAGAGTTATAGAGTCTATTGAGACTTGAGACTGATCAGTGATCACCCTACTTTACATCCCAAAATCTGATCCCATGTCACCGCGTCCTAAGGACACATGACTCACGAACATTACCTTGGAAAGATCAATATATGCACACCCGGTGGTCTGAGCTGAGCGTCTGAAGCTCTGGGTAATCAGTAATTACTGATCCTGCTGATGATTAGAATGTGGTACAACTTGTTGGCGCTTCGCTCGATGCTTTGTGTTTCCGGCCGTGCAGGGCCGTTCTATAACCGGGCCCCAGGGCTAACTCCAAGAATGAGCCTCTCCTTGCAACAATTTGTATTTTAGAATTAGTACCTTGTTTTCTCATTTATCCTGCCGGAATGAGACTGAAAAGTACCTTTATTCCCGCAGTCTCTGGGTCACGCAGAAAACTGGTTCCAGGCCCCCTTGAGGAACCCAGGATCTAGTCAGATGAGACCACATAATCCCCTCCTACCGGCCCTGCTGTGAAGAAGAGGAATCTACACATGTACCCGACCTTTTGGGGAAAACTTTTCCCAGGACCCCTTAAAGAACACGGCACCATGTCAGATGAAACCAGATATACCCCTCCTAACGGCCCTGCTGTCAAGAAGAGGAATCTATCTACACATGTGCTAGAATTGCGAGAGCATAATCCCCTCCTACCGGCCCTGCTGTCAAGAAGAGGAATCTACACATGTGCTCGACTTTTTGGGGAAAACTTTTCCCAGGACCCCTTAAAGAACACGGCAGCATGTCAGATGAAACCAGATATACCCCTCCTAACGGCCCTGCTGTCAAGAAGAGGAATCTATCTACACATGTGCTAGAATTGCGAGAGCAAGAAGAGGAATCTACACATGTGCCCGACTTTTTGGAGAAAACTTTTCCCAGGACCCCTTAAAGAACACGGCACCATGTCAGATGAAACCAGATACTCGTATACTCCTCCTAACGGCCCTGCTGTCAAGAAGAGGAATCTATCTACACATGTGCTAGAATTGCGAGAGATGATCAGATAAGTATGACTCCTAGCTTAGCATATCTTCATGGATACCTTAACACCAGACTGTGAAGGTTTTGTTGATACAGCAAATTGGTTACCGATAAAAGACAGACCCGATACAGGAATTCTGGATGGAAATACGAGTACATAGTGATGTATTGACTTGACACTTGGACATTGGTTGAGAGAAAAAATAGGATGAAACTCACGACAAGTGGGAATGGGCCTTTAGGAGTGCCATTTTTGGACCAAGTTCTTATAGTCCACGGTCATTATCTGGGCTTTTCTCTTGGTAGGTGACCACAACGTAATCCCGACCCTCGACCCTAGCCTAGCCCCGACACAAGAGAAAATAAGGGTTCTGAGTGAGGTCCACAGTTCACTGGACTACTAGTAGTTGTGCCATCCAAGGGTTAATGTAAGGGGAAATATCATTAGACTTAGTACAGAGGGCGCGCGGGCACCGGGAATGATTTCCTATGATTTACGATCGAGGATATCATTAACCCGGGGATGATGGTCATTGCAGTGCAGCGCCTATCATTAGGCGAGCAATCCTTTGGAACGCGAACACATCGTCTGAGCGCGTTTGCCGGTCTACTGAAGTCCTCCTGTTAATATCAATTCATTAGTTATTGTTGTTGGTCTTCATGTTTATTATTATTTTTCTTTTATTATCACGTCCATACAATCGTAAGAATGGCACACTGCCCATCAATCCGGGAACAATGTTCCTAAGGTGGGTTTGAAATTTTGATTACATACAGCCACAATTGACATTTTCCTTGGAGTCAGCCGTCTTGAGGGCCATTTTGTGGTGGACTTTATGAGATCTTGGTTAGACTGCTGGGAAAAAGAGACACTCCAGTCCTATTCGGGCAGGATAAACAAGGTATATTCCATTCTTATTCTTATAGAGACTATTGAGACTGATCAGTGATCACCCTACTTTACATCCCAAAATCTGATCCCATGTCACCGCGTCCTAAGGACACATGACTCACGAACATTCGTGGACTTTATGAGATCTTGGTTGAACTGCTGGGAAAAAGAGACTCTCCAGTCCTATTCGGGCAGGATAAACAAGGTATATTCTATTCTTATAGAGTTATCGAGTCTTTTGAGACTGATCAGTGATCACCCTACTTTACATCCCAAAATCTGATCCCATGTCACCGCGTCCTAAGGACACATGACTCACGAACATTCTGCGGATTCTTATCTCAGACATTGTCCCCGTTGTCTGAGATCTTCATTATGACCGAATGCACACCAACATTCTTTCGGGTCCAAATCACTACATGTCCGTTCCAAAAATGGTCCGCGCGCCGCTCGTTCCTGTCCAAATAAGGAGAGCTTCTGGAGTAGTCGATGTCTTTCTTCGGAGCTGCATAGCTGATATATTGGATGAGATAAGTCGAATTACTTGTCCCGGATCCCGGATGCTAGGGAATTCTTAACTAGATGTACAATTATGTATGTTGAGGAATATCTACGAGCAGCACGGAATCTTGCTAACGAATCGTAATGTTTTGAATTTACATTGTAATAGGAATCAGGAGTAATCCAGAGCAGATTCGTACTGAGTTTAATCCCGACCATCCTCTACATATCGCAAACCAGAAACCAGTAAAGAAAGATTAGATAGAGGTAACTGTAACTATTGAGGTGTTATCATCCTGAAAACGAAGAGAGAAGGAGGACAGGAGAGGAGAAAATCCAGCCATTCCGGCAGTCGTTCCGAGAACGAACCTCAACTGTTAATTACAAAGCTCGCCTCGGGCGGGAATCCGTGACCTAGTGCTTACAAGGCAGACGCGTTACCTTCCATTCCTTTCAAGCTATCCAGGCTGGTAAGAAGAAAAGGAAAAGAATAAACCAGAAACCATTCCGAGAGCGAACCTTATCTGTTTAGGAAAAAGTCCGCGCCAGGAGGAAATCGAACCCGCGACCTAGTGCTTATCAGGAGCTACGCTCCAAGCCAACTAGGCTTGCCCGGTCACTAGATCCGCTGCCTGCCATTCGTTATTCATCTCTCGTTTTAATGAACCTCTTGAATGAAACCAATTCTAGATTCTAGTTATGAGCCATTACGCCTATGAATTTATTAAAATTCTTAATTAATTACGAGTAATAAAAGGAATGTTGTTGATTAGGTCGGTATCCAGTAATTCGCTATGACTAGGTTAAGTACCTTTCTCTTCAATGTTGTTATTGATGGTGCTTCTGTTGTTGTTGTTGTGGTCGTTGTTAATGTTGATGTTATTGGTGCTTTTGCTGTTGTTGTTTTTATTGTTGATGTTTTTAATTTGAGTTTCGTTTTATTGCGAGCTTCAACCCAAGAAAACTTTTGATCTTAATAAAGAACCTCTCTTCAAAGTTTGACTGACTGGGCCGAAAAATGAAGTCCTGAGAAACGTGAACTTCAATAATTAAAACATGTGTCCATTGTGCCTGGAATAGCTCACCGTTCGGCGCAAACGACATGCATAAAAGAGATAGTTAAAGCGCCTAATGGCCTAATGAAAAAAAAAAGCTCACCGAATAGCGGCCGAACCGTACATTTTTCGATACTTCTGACCAAGGAGCTGATAGGGCAAATGTATTTAGTCTTATTCGAGCAGCGCTATTATTATACCATACTAAAAATCCACTTAGATTTATTTCAATTTTCATTAAATTTCCTTAAACCTCATTTCCATCTCAGATAGACGACATTTTGCAGCGCAACAAAGTGCCGATCATCGTGGGCGGAACCAACTACTACATCGAGTCCCTCCTGTGGACAATTCTGCTGGATAACAAGACCAACATCAACGAGCAGGGCGAATTCACGTTGTACGACATGGACAAGATTCGAAATCTTGAGCATGGACGCGACGTGTTGGAGCAGCAACGGATGCAGGTGACAAAATGGACGGAAAAGGAGTAAAAGACCAAACGGAAAGATCAGCCACGGAAATGTCTCGCGACAAACGAAAACATAAAGACAACTTGGATGTCGAAGAATCGGCTAAGAGGATAAAGACTGATGGTGACGAATCAAAAGCACAAACAGAACTCGAATCTAGTCAAGATGGACTGAAAGGAAGTGGAAAACTGATCTCAAAAGAAACACGTAGTCAAAAAGTTGTAGAGACTGAAAACAGTGAAAACACCCAAAAATGTGATAGACAATTAGAGCAACTGGAAAACAGTAAACAAAACACTGGTCAACTAACCACTGAAAGTAAATGTCAGCAGTCAACCCATGCAAGTCATGATTTAAAAGATCAACCAAATAGTGGCAAAAGTACAAGTAGCAAATCTGCCAATATCATTGAGTCTACTTCATCAAACCGTGAAGGTATCAAAGCTCTAGTCAACGTCCTAGACACGCTACGGGGCAAAATGATCACAGATATTGAACAAGCTAATCGGTTCAGTCTTGGATATCGCACGCTGAAAGACATCATGGCTCCGACCAAAGAGGAAAATGCATATGAGAAAACTGACTTCCAGTGCACAAATGTGAAAAAGATGTTTGAAAATTTGAACGAAAAGTTTGAACAATTCAAAGAGGTCAATGGACAAAATGTTGGGGACACGGAATCTCTAAGAATACAAGCAACTGCTACTGCTTTTAGAACTGATGAAGATGTATCGAAAGAAACAGTGGACAATAAAGCTGACCAGAACGAAGGTAAATAAATATAAATACTATGTTAGGTTAGTTTGGTTAATTACACGCTTGTCCTCGCAGCGCAAGGTCTTGGGTTCAATTCCCGCCCGGAGCGAACTTTATCCTAAACATTGTCTGTTTAGGATAAAGGTTCTATTATTTTCTAATTAATCAGGGTGTTCATTTTTACTCTAATTGTAATATGTGTGCCCCATAATTTGTCAAATATATGAGACCTTGGTTAGACTGCTAGGGTAAACGGACTTATTAGTGCTATCCCAGCAGAATAAACCAGTTCTATTCTATTCCTCATCCAATGATTCATCCTCTTACAGACCCTTTCCTCCAAACCACCACCACCCTTTTCTCCGACTACCGAAGCTCCTGCACCAAACTCCTGGAGCAGTTTAAACACCAGACCCTCCTTCCCAAGCAGTTCCTCTACTGTGTGTCCATTCACCAGAAGTCCAAGCCATTCGGTGAGAAGCAAAACGAAGGTAAATAAATATAAATACTATGTTAGGTTAGCTTGGTTAATTACACGCTTGTCCTCGCAACGCAAGGTCTTGGGTTCGATTCCCGCCCGGAGCGAACTTTATCCTAAACAGACAAGGTTCTATTATTTTCTAATTAATCAGGGTGTTCATTTACTCTAATTGTAATATGTGTTCCCCATAATTTGTCAAATATATGAGACCTTGGTAAGACTGCTAGGGTAAAGGGACTTTTTAGTGCTATCACTGCTATCCCAGCAGGATAGACAAGTTCTATACTATTCCTCATCCAATGATTCATCCTCTTACAGACCCTTTCCTCCAAACCACCACCCTTTTCTCCGACTACCGAAGCTCCTGCACCAAACTGCTAGAGCAGTTTAAACACCAGACCCTCCTGCCCAAGCAGTTCCTCTACTGTGTGTCCATTCACCAGAAGTCCAAGCCATTCGGTGAGAAGCTGGCTCTGTTTGGACTGACGGGAAGCCAGCTCAGTGCGCATGTGCAGAGTTTGGCGCGAACCGTGAAAGAACTGCAAGAGAGGCTGGTGCAGTTTGGAGTGGCCGAAGATGGATTGACCAAGTAAGATTTTCTTTTGTTTCTCTCTGTTGCTTTCTCTCCTTGATTTCGAATTGTATAAGCAGCAGCACCACTACCATCAAAGTTTGCATCGTGAAGGAGTTTCATATTATACCTGTCTCAAAATAATAAAAATCTGGTGTGAACATCACACGACTTTCCTTATCCTATTGAATGATGCTTATTTGAGTGTTCTTTTACCCTAACTTTGGTGAAAGAACTGCAAGAGAGACTGGTGCAGTTTGGAGTGGCCGAAGATGGATTGACCAAGTAAGATTTTTTGTTTCTCTCTGTTGCTTTCTCTCCTTGATTTCGAATTGTTGTATAAGCAGCAGCACCACCACCGAAGGGTTTACCAAGGGTTATAAGTCGCCCTACGACATCGACATTTGGTGAAGCCGTATTTTATTATGTGACTTTCTTTTAGCTGCATATTCCGTGGTGATTACCCACAGAAACCCATGTATTAAAACTTTTAATTCTTGGAATTTTTTTATCAAAGTTTGCATCTTGAAGGAGTTTCATATTATACCTGTTTCAAAAAAATAAATCAACTGTTTAAGACAAAGCTCGCCTCGGGCGGGAATCCCTGACTAGTACTTACAAGGCAGACGCGTTACCTTCCATTCCTTTCAAGCTAACTAGGGTGGTAAGAAGAAAAGGAAAAGAATAAACCAGAAATTTTGATGCGCGCACAGATTATGATGTTCCAAGCTGTTTGTTAGCTGTCAGAACGCCTCGAGCGGGAATCCGTGACCTAGTGCTTACAAGGCAGACGCGTTATCTTCCATTCCTTTCAAGCTACCCAGGCTGGTAAGAAGAAAAGGAAAAGAATAAACCAGAAATTTTGATGCGCGCACAGATTATGATGTTCCAAGCTGTTTGTTAGCTGTCAGAACTGTTCGTATCCCTTGTCTCTCATCGGATTTTCATTCCTGCGATGATTCCAAATCCAAATTATTCCTGTGTTCATTATGACAATATCGTGCATGTCACTAGGAAGAGATAAGGCGTGATAATTAGGAGCTCTAGGAAACATGTCCCGGCGCGCGGCGTGTCGGGGCTATTTTTGGAAACTCGAATAAAATTCATATAGTGTTTAAATGTAATTCTTGGAAATATGTTAGAAAGCACACCGGTTGATTCGAAACAGCGCTGCTTGGCCGGTAGAAGAATCTTCTTCTTCTTTTTTTCCTTCGCCTTTTCCCGTGTACAGACGGGGTTGGCGTTTTTCGTCAGCCTCACAATCAGCCCTAACTAGGGTGATTGCTTTGGGCTGACATTGGGTTTTGGCTACAAATTTTACGAGTGGACGCCCTTCGCACTCAACCTTTGCTATTTCTTTAGCAAGGGAAATTCAGGCTGGTATACTCCCTGTTTAAAGTCCCCCAGCCAGACTAAGCTGGTCTACTTAACGTCCTAAAGAGGGACGCGGCAGACGCGCTACCAAGCATACTAGGCTGGCTGGCTAGAGATTTTTTTTAAAGCGTTTACTATCATTTTAATTTTAATGCAAATTAGTTTAATTAGTCATATGTTGGTAATTACTTAATTATTGATTACCTTTTCTCTCTAAAGAGGGAGATGTAATCACAAATGTGTTTTATCGAAGAGAGAAGGAAGACATGATAGTAGAAAGCCAGCCGTTCCGAAAACGAACATTATGCGTTTAGGATAAAATCCGCCCCCGGGCCTAGCGCTTACAAGGCAGACGCGCTACCAAGCATAATAGGCAACTAGGCTGGCTGGCTAGAGATTTTTTTTAAAGCCTTTACTATCATTTTAATGCAAATTAGTTTAATTAGTCATATGTTGGTAATTACTTAATTATTGATTACCTTTTCTCTTGTTTACAAA
>NW_007380670.1:0-15352 GCF_000475195.1 Diaphorina citri
TTCGAAAATTTTGTCTTCCAACATTTGTACAGGTGAGATAGGGATCTGTTCCTCCATTTTATTCATACCTCCATGGATGTACTACAAGTGGATAGCTTCAAGATTCATAGCACACGCTGGACGCGAGAGAGAGAGAAGAGAGAAAAAAGAAAAGGAGTGGGGGTACTGTGGCGGAGTTAACCGATTCAAATTCTTCTCGGCTCATGTCGGCTCTCTTGAATCTATTTCCTATATCGTTCGTACGTTCTTTTACCATCTTTTGATCCTATAGTATTCATTATTCTTATTCGTATCAGTTCCGTTCCGTTCAGTTTAGGACTTCAGGTCACAGGACTCACAGGTCGGGAACGAACTTTTTCAAAGATCAAGTCCCTACATTTCGTGAAATGAGGTTCAACGAAAGTAAAAATTTATAACTTAAGTAAAAAAGTAAAACTATGTAAATGCAGTTTCTTTGTGTTATTATGTCACAACTTTGGTGCTCACTGCAGCATTGTAGGATTTTCCCAATAACTCAATAATCCTAAAATCCAATGTTTACCTACCATGCTGGCACCGGTCGCTATGCGCATTTATATGTCATAGCTACTCATTTTCCTCACGAGGCTGAGTGGGCCCCGCAACAGCCAGTCACGGAATCAATCATTTGCATGATACAAATTTCTTGACCCCGCCGGGAATCGAACCCGCGCGCAAGGCGAGCGCAGTGACCACTACGCCATGCTGGGAGCTGACAGTTAGGGGAATAAACAAATGAAAGGAAGGTGACGAGCGTCGTGGCCACTACGCCATGGGAGCTGACAAAAAGTAAAACTAACTCGAATGTCTGATGCCAGTCAGTCATGCTCAGACATCGGAACGTGTGGTTTCAGACTTAGATTTATCAGACCATCTGAGAGACCTTGGTCTGAAGGTTTTCCCGCCACATACGTTACGACTGCCTGAAATACCTACATAGGGTAAGTGTACCATTTATTCGCACACCTAAAAAACGTATACCATTTATTGGCCCACCTGCCCACATTTATTTTTCTAATTTTTGTTTTTGTATGACTACAATTTTTGAATAGCACTGGTTCGATAGCAGTCTTTAAGCCCTTTCTTTTGATGAAATTGGATCTTGAAAAAGTTCGTCCAGTTCAGACTTATGTGGCGTATGGTACAGGTGGGCCAATAAATGGTACGTTTTTTAGGTGGGCGAATAAATGGTACACTTACCCTATGACCAAATAGTTTAGTCCGTTTCTGTACTACCAAATACAATATTATGTAGGTACTTGTCAATTGTCTATTTGTTAGACCTGTGTCTGAACGTGGTATACTAAGCCAGCAAGGTACATTTTTCTATCCAAAGCTTTGTCCAATAAAACACCCACTTGATTTTTTTTTAAAGAGGTTTGACAGAGGGAACTGTAACTGCTATGGTCTTATCGTCCCGAAATCGAAGAGAGAAGGAAGACAGGACCAGCCTAGTTAGCTTAGTTGGTAGTGCGTCTGCCTTGTAAGCGCTAGGCCGCGGGTTCGATTCCCGCCTCTATCCTCCTCTCTGTGATAAGACTTCCGTCGTTATAGTTCCCTCTGTCAAACCTCTTTTTTTCCAAGCTCGACAAAACGGGGAGTTCCGAAAATTCTCAAATTTATAGGCCCGACGAAAAAAGGTCACATAAACACTCGAACAAATTGTCCAAGATAACTTTATCTTTAATGTCAGAAGTTAGAATAGAAATAGTGGGATAATGTGGATTTGTGGCCCCATAAATGTGCAAATGGAAACTAAAAGTTACATTAAAAGCCTACCGGGGTAATCTCTAAACTAAATGGTCGTTACATTTCAATTTCTCCTTCTCTTTTTGTTTTTCTTCTCCTCCTCCACCTCCTCGTTCTTCTTCTTTTCCTTCTATTTCTTGTTTTCCTCCTCTTGTTTCTTCTTTTTCTTCTCCTTCTTCTTCTTCTCCTTCTTCTCTTCTTTAATTCCTTCTCTTCTAACTACCTATACCTTTTGACCTCGTCCTTTTTTTTGGACCTTTTCTATTTTTGTCCTTCTGCTATTTTCCTCTCCCCATATTTGAATTTGGGAAGAGGGGGGGGGATCTTAGGTATTTGAGCTCCATTGAATGCCGTTTTTGGCTTTTTAGTCCGTCCTTCCTTTACTATTACAATAGTAATAAAAAGGTATAGTGGACGGACTATTGTATTCGCTTCAGTGTCTGTCAGTCGGTCGGTCGGTCGGTCTGTCCCCATAGAAGGACTTATCCAAAACTGGTCGACCTATATATCAAATTAAAGGTCTTTTTATTTCTTTCTTTTTTGCCTTGTTACTTTGCCCTTTTTTTGTCTGATATCAATAATAAATAATGAATCTATTCCGGCTTTTAAGAGTTCACCGATCCCTGTTTCAGATTCACCATGTTGCTTCTCCTCCTGGTCACCCTATGTCTACGCCACACCCACTCCGTAGAGATCTCAACCCCCTCTTCCCCTGTAGACAATTCAATCTCATCTTCAACTTACTCTAGCGCTGTAGCGGGAGATGCTGGAAGCTCAGTAGACACTGGCGCTCTAGTGGGAGATGCTGGAAGCTCAATAGACACTAGTGCTGCGGTGGTAGATAATGGAAAATCCAGTTGGAATAATGCCACGGTTGGCAGCACTGATGGTGACAGGTAAGAAAAAAACTGTTTAAAACCATCTTTTTTTTCGAGTAAAAGCCATGTTGGTCATCATAGGTCATGATTTATCTCTTTCCTTGGTGGTCATGTGATCAATAATGTTGACAATTTTGTGTGAACGCCGGATATTTTATTGGATATGCAATGTGCAACACTCAGTGGAAACTAGAAAAATACCCAAGCTTTCAGGTAGGCAAGTAGGTAGGTACCTAATAAATAGGTATGTATCCCTATCGCCTATACACAACTATTCATTGATTTTTTTTTCTTTTTCATTTAATCAAATAAAAACTTTTGCTATAAGTCAGTTTTTTATGGATCAGATCTGTTTATTTTCTATTGCCTACTTTCTACCTATCGTTTTTCATTAACTTCTTTTCTCCCTCTTCCATCCCTGTGTTCCAGGGATTTGAAGCAGTCTCTAGCAGGGCTGGACATAAGGTGGGGAGGAGAGAGGGGAGATCACAATCTCTGTTTCTTTAGTCTTTACCTTAATTGCCTATTGCCTATTCCTTTAACCTATAAAACCCATAGCTTTTCATGAATCAAATTGTTTCCTTTCCATCCCTGTGTTTCAGGGATCTGAAGCAGTCTCTAGCAGGGCTGGATATAAGGTGGGGAGGAGAGAGAGGCAATCTCTATTTCTTTAGTCTTTACCTTAATTGCCTATTCCTTTAACCTATAAAACCCATCGCTTTTCATGAATCAAATTGTTTCCTTTCCATCCCTTGTTGGTAAATTACATTGTTATTTGTGTGCAAGGATTGTATAGTAGGGTGCTTGTGAAGTTTTGAAACTGAATACGAATTAGAGATCTGAAAACAAAGAGAAAGAGAGAGGAGGAGGAGGAGGAGGAGGAGGAGGAGGAGGAGGAGGAGGAGGAGGAGGGGGCGTTAGTGAATTATAATATTATTAGTTTGTAGGGTGTTCACTGTTCACTATATTAGGGAAATAAAGCCCTAAGTTGTGTCCACACATGGTCGACCGACCGGCCGTCGATCGATGTCGACTGAACCATCCACACTGCCTCGACAACATAGATTCACCTTGTCGATTATGCTTGGACACACTTTTAGTAGTTGAAATTCCATCTATAAAAAATCTGGTGTGAACATCACACGACTTTCCTATTGAATGGTGCTTATTTGGGTGTTCTGTTGTAACATTTACAATATCTCTAACCGTTTAGTCAGTATAGCTGAAAACCGCCAAAAAGTGGTCGAAATCCGTCAAAAAGCGGTCAAAATACCGCCAAGCGCAGCACCTATCTTAACCAAAAGTTTCGTGTCGCATCCTTGTCACATTTGAAAGATACATACCAAATTTCAAGTCTCCAGCTCTTTCCGTTCTCGAGATATTTTGTTTACAGACAGACAGACACAAACACGGACCAATGGCTGAAACTTTGGATTTAGGCTCTAGGGACCTCAAAACGTGTTTTGGCACAAAAATCTGACCATCGAAAATTTGACCCGATTACATTACTTTCCTTCCTATAGGATATGGAAAGTAAAAAAGAAGAAGAAGAAGAAAAAATCGATTCGACAGTCGATATTATTCGATTCTACACACTCTGCTTTTCTTACTTCTGTGTCAAATACAACATTTCTAGTTACCTTTGCGAATACGTCCATATCTTTTCAATTTACAATCCATACCTTTGCAAATACATACCTCCATATCTTTTCAATTTACAATCCATACCTTTGCAAATACCTCCATATCTTTTCAATTTACACCACACGCCACCATGTTTCTCACCACACATGTAGCTCAGGGGAGTGTCCCTAATTCCATTTGGAGTCCACCACGTGTTACATACGGTGGTTAATTTGTTTGCACGAGTTTTGAATAATTGAGTTACTGTCAGACGATAGTGTGGAAGCTTGAAAACTACCCCATATAGTTTGGACAGGTTTCTAATAGGGCAGCGATTCTCAAGGGGGGGTACGCGCACCCCTGAGGGAAAGCGGAAAAAATTGTCTAACAACAAAAGCAAATTTCGATGGCTTGTCAGTGCAGAACAGTTCAAATAAGTAGGTACCTACTGAATTTTGAATTCAAAGTACTGAATTTTTTTCAAAAGTTGCTGAGTGTGTTTAAAACTCAGTAGTAATGGTACACAACAATTTAGGTATGGGTACCCGGTACTCATTATGATGGTGGCGGGGGTACGTGAGATTAGATCCGGATATCCAAGGGGTACGAAAAAAAAGGTTGAGAACCGCTTCCATAGTCCATAGTTTGGACAGGTTTAATAATCTGGGATAATGGGAGAACGGGAAAACTTTTATACGATTATCTAGGTTAGACAATGGGGAAAGCACGTGGAATGTATCAGTTTGCCATATAAAGTCACCAAATATTTTGTATTTTTTTTTTATTATTATTTTTTTTTTTTGAAGTTAAGCAAGGTTTATAAACTTATCTGTAACTTTACCTATGAAATATATAAGACCTTGTTTAGACTGCGGGAGTAAAGGGACTTTTCAGTCTCATTCTGGCAGTATAAACAAGGTATAACAAAGAAGAATAAGTTTGTTACACTCGCGTTTTTTGTAATAGAGAGTGTTTAGGAGAGAACGTTGAATCTATTTCCTTAACAAGGTCCACATTGTCTGCCAGCCTAGTTAGCTCGGAAGGTAGCCTGCTTTGTAAACACTAGGTCGCGGGTTCGATTCCCGCCCGGGGCGAACTCCATCCTAAACGTACCTGTAAGGTTCGTTCTCGGAAGGACTCACTTTAATACCCTACCCTCCTCTCTCGTCGATTTAGGGATGATGCGACCTCTGTTGTTCCAAGTTACTTTATCTTACATGGAAATGCCCCCAAGAGGCTTATTTTACCCACCCCTGATTCCGGACGCTCATATCAGATACTCTATCTTACATGGAAACTTGGAACCCCCCCCGCTAGGAAGCCTGGTTTACCCACCCCTGGAGTTAGGCGCTCACTTTTCACAGACCATTACCTCTTGGCTGATACAAAGTTTAATGTCATATTGTATAAACTTTAATGTCAAGTAATATCTTTCAAGTATGTGAAGTAATATCTTTCAAGTATTAAAGTACAAGATAAGAAGAAAGTGTCACCTCTTTATACTTCACATGATGGTCCTCATACCAGCGCCTTAATGTTATTATTAAAATATTACCCTAGTTTTTCTTTACTGTCTTTAAGCAGCATTTTAGCAGCTATTCGATTATTTGATAAATAAAATACACAATAGGTGTCTAAAAAAAAGGTCGATAGAGGGAACTGTAACTGCGGAGGTCTTATCGTCCCGTAAGCGAAGAGAGAAGAAAGACAGGATAGGAGAAAGCCAGCCGTTCCCAGAACGAACCTTATTTGTTTACGATAAAGTTCACACCGCGGGCGGGAATCGAACCCACGAGTGTTCGCACTACACACGACACGATTTTTTTCCGAACAACAAGTGGGAACGGTCCTTTACTTACAGCATTCTCAGGAGGAAAGCCTGCGCCCCTCAGAACCGATGTGAGTAGGTATTTGATCTCATGGTATCCTTGACCTCAAACCTAGTTTATTCGACCTCAGTGGTGCAGTGGACCAACCTCAGTGGTGCAGTGGTTAGCGCGGTGGACTTCGGATCTGGAGGTTGGTGGTTCGAGTCCAAGTCAAGTCATAAAACTTAGCGTGTTCACTGTTCACTATATTAGGGAAATAAAGCCCTAAGTTGTGTCCACACATGGTCGACCGACCGGCCGTCGATCGATGTCGACTGAACCATCCACACTGCCTCGACAACATAGATTCACCTTGTCGATTATGCTTGGACACACTTTTAGTAGTTGAAATTCCATCTATAAAAAATCTGGTGTGAACATCACACGACTTTCCTATTGAATGGTGCTTATTTGGGTGTTCTGTTGTAACATTTACAATATCTCTAACCGTTTAGTCAGTATAGCTGAAAACCGCCAAAAAGTGGTCGAAATCCGTCAAAAAGCGGTCAAAATACCGCCAAGCGCAGCACCTATCTTAACCAAAAGTTTCGTGTCGCATCCTTGTCACATTTGAAAGATACATACCAAATTTCAAGTCTCCAGCTCTTTCCGTTCTCGAGATATTTTGTTTACAGACAGACAGACACAAACACGGACCAATGGCTGAAACTTTGGATTTAGGCTCTAGGGACCTCAAAACTCAGGGATTTGAAGCAGTCTCTAGCAGGGCTGGACATAAGGTGGGGAGGAGAGAGAGGGAATCACAATCTGGTTCTGGGCAAGAAGCAGGAGCGAGATGAGTAAGTAAATGGACGGGTGACGGGCAGACGACGGGAGCAAATAAACTGTCACGATTGCTACGTTTCGGAAATAATGCCCAACTCTGAGATTGATCCCAAGGGCAAGGAAAACCTAGACCAGGGTTGTCCAACCTTTGCGCACCCGAGGGCCACAAGAGACCAAGGTAGAGAGTTGGCGGGCCGCAAAGTTAAAAATTCAACTCACAGGTGGGGCCTTCTACACGGGCCTTTGCGGGTTTTCGCGGACCGCAGAAATTTTAAAACATACATAGGTATTTCTTGATTATTGTGAGACAACATAGGTAGGTATTTCTTGATTATTGAGAGACAATGTGTCTGATGTTTCCCCAAATTACAGTACTTTCCACCCCGATTCCAATGTTCACAGACTTCTCCTCCGTTACGTATGCAAGAAAGATGGCCGCTGGCTTCGCACGGCCACAGACGAGGTCACCTGGCCTCTGTACGGCCGCAAGCCGACCAATCACATCATTCACTATGTCGAGGCTCTGGATCAGGAGGTTGGAGGCCGGGGCGGCTTTGCTTCCATTACTAGAGGTGAGTGGTGACGTTAACAAGCGCCGCCTCTAAATTAGGTACTCAAAGGAGCTAGTTTAGAGGCCTACCAGTCACACCAAACTTGACCAAACCCTTCTCTCTTTTTCGCTAATATCTCAGTCGCTCCACGTCAGAGTGCATCGGGGATCTGTCTATTAGAGGTGGCAAAGATCGGTTCACTTTAGGGAATAAGTTCCAACCGTTCAGTTCCTTTCATGGAACTGTTCCCAATATAAGCTATTAGTTAGAAAACGAAATTTCCTACTATTTTCATTATTATATGACATATTTACTCAGTACCGGTCCGGAGTTAGAAGAGCTTATATTTCAGCAAGATCCAACGAAAAGAAAAAAAAAGTTCGGCTTTTATGGGTTGAGTTCAAAAACTTCGAGTGTTAAATTGAAATCCTAGATCTAGGTATACTGGTACATCCTTGATACAACAACATTGTCTACTTACACCCTGTAGGTACTTACTTACTTTCCCACCCTGTAATTCCCACACTTGTTGTTTGTCTGGGATGTTGTATTGAGATACATATTTCTCTCATCTCACTTCAAGTTTTAATTGAACTTTCGCATTCTCGACTTGATGTTCTCTGATTTTAATTGGGAAAACACACTTCACCCTCTGACATGGAGTTTTGAAGTTTTACCTGAAATCAGAGAGAGAGAGAGTGTTAGTAAATTACATTGTTATATTTACGTTATTAGTTTGTGTGAGGAGCATAGGTATAGGGTGTTCCTGAACTTTTGGAACAAGAGAGAGAGAGAGAGAGAGAGAGAGAGAGAGAGAGAGAGAGAGAGAGAGAGAGAGAGAGAGAGAGAGAGAGACCTTCTTTTTCTTCTTCTTCTTCTTCTCGATTTGCATTCAACTGTACATTTCCAGGCTCTACAATCTACATTTGCAAAATCACAAAAAGTACATGTATTTTTGGGGAACCCTGTAGGTACTACATCGTCTAAAATGTGCTTTTTTTATCACACAGTGTTAAAAAAAATTCAAATTAAATTTTCACCTCGAAAAATCCAGAGCGCTGTTCATGTTGTTAAAATGTAGAATGTTGCGTTTTTTATATTCATTTTTCAACTCTTCTCTCCCTTCTGCCTGCCTCCTTTCTCACTCCTTTTCAAGTTAATACTTTTTCCTGGTTTTACCACTTCTTCCTTTTTCATTATATTCCTCTTTTTACTCTTCTTCTTCGTCGTCGTTCTCTGTTTCTACTTTTCCTTATTCCACCTCTCTGCCTTCTTTCCATTCTTCTCCTCTTTCTCTTTACTCATCCCCTCTACTTCTTTTTCGTCACTTCTCAGTCTCCTTTTTATTTTACTCTCTCTCCTTCTTCTTCTTCTTCTCCTCCCTCTCCTTTTTCTCCCTCTCCTTCTTCTTCCGCCTTGTTATTTTTGTTCTTCTCGCCTTATTCGTCTCATTTTTTTTTGTCTTTGTATATTTACTTCATGAAAACCTAACAAGCCCGTAGTTTTTGTTTACTCCGAGTTTCACTCCACTTCCTCCTCCTTCTCCTCTCTTCTCTTTCTTTCTCTTCTTCTCCTCCTTCCTTCAGTACTGCTCTTTCTTCCTTATCTTTACAAAACATTAAAATGCTTTATTTATTATTTTATTTTTTTAGGTAGGTAAGTATTAAACTTACCAATGGAGCAGTTGCAAATGGGTAAAAATTATAAATAAATGGTCGATTCCTATGTAACAAGCTGGGCCCGTCCCTCCGGGAATTTTTTAGCCCGTATTTTATTCGATCGTGGTTAAAGAATACCTATGTACCATTGTACCTACCTAAAACATTTTTTTCTTCAACTTTTCAATGAAATTATAAGATCGTTAACGTTGATTAAAATTCTACCTATAGAGGTAAATATTCTTTTTAGTTAGAATAAAGACTGACCGGATGAATGGACTTAAAGAAATGACAAAGAGGGAGACATAAAAGAAAAAGTAGACGAAGAAGAAGACAAAGGAAAAGAAAAAGAAATTAACGAAGAAGAAATGCCTTTATTCAAAGGCAACTCCACATAACAAAAGGCAAAAGGACATCGAATGTGAATTTAATATCCATTAATGGTATTCACGGATCACGGAACAGTTAGCTTTGATCCCACTCATAGAGGGCACAGAAAAAGAATACCCAATAAAAAGGTTCAACTAAAAAGTCGAGAAAATAGATACAGTTGAACCTGAATATAAGAGAAAATTTTCTGGGCCCTTCATGCTGAACCTCGATATAAAAGAAACTGAATATAGTGGAAGCCTGGATATAAGAGAAAAAAGGGCGGTCCCCTGAATTCTCTTATGTCCAGGTTCGACTGTAGTACGATAAAAGTGGAAGGAAGTAGGAGAAAAATAGAGAATTTTCCCAGAAAAGGATTGTGTAATAAAAGGTTAAAGAGAAAATAGATACAGAGGAGATGTTAAAAGCGGAAGGAAGTAGGGGGAAAATAGAAAAAGTGATACAAAGGACGATGATGATGGGAAAAAGTGATAAATTAATAGGAGTCGAGAGAATGGGAAATTATTATTTAACCCAGATGTAGTCAAAGATGAAAGCTAGAGAAATAGGGAAGAAGAAGAGAGAGAAATAGGAAGAAGAAGAAGAGAGAGAGAAATAGGGAAGAAGAAGAAGAAGAAGAGAGAGAGAAATAGGGAAGAAGAAGAAGAAGAAGAGAGAGAAATAGGAAGAAGAAGAAGAAGAAGAGAGAGAGAGAAATAGGGAAGAAGAAGAAGAGAGAGAGAAAAATAGGGAAGAAGAAGAGAGAGAAATAGGAAGAAGAAGAAGAGAGAGAGAGAGAAATAGGGAAGAAGAAGAAGAGAGAGAGAAATAGGGAAGAAGAAGAAGAGAGAGAAATAGGAAGAAGAAGAAGAAGAAGAAGAAGAGAGAGAAATAGGGAAGAAGAAGAAGAAGAAGAAGAGAGAGAAAAAGAGAGAGAGAGAGAGAGAGAGAGAGAGAGATAGGGAAGAAGAGAGAGATAGAAACAGAAAAATGGAAAAGAAAGGAAGAAGGATAGGAAGGAGAAAAAGGAAGGAGGGATAGAGGAAGAGAAAGAGAGAGAGAGAGAGAGAGAGAGAGAGAGAGAGAGACAAAGAAAGAAAAGAGAGCTAGCTAGAGAGAGAAAAAAAAATGAACACCTAGGTAATAGGTATAAATGATGAAAAAGAAAGAAGAAGAGAGAGACAGAGAAAAGGAGTTACCAGACAAAAGGAAAAGATGAGAGAAAGAAGACCAACGAAAAAATTAAAATAAAGAGAAAAAAAAAGGAAAGGAAGAAAAATGGAGAAACAGGAAACGAGAAAGAATGGAGGAAGAGAAATAAGAGAGAGAGAGAGAGAGAGAGAGAGCTGATGTCCGCCATACATTTATTTCTCACGACTGAGCCTTCCGCATTTTTTTTTTTTTGTCCAATTTGTCACAAAATGAATGGGGGATCATTTTTTAGATAGATAGAGAGAGAGAGAGAGAGAGAGAGAGAGAGAGAGAGAGAGAGAGAGAGAGAGAGAGAGAGAGAGAGAGAAATATGAGCAAAAGAAAAATTAGCTTTTTTCTAGAGGGGTTTTAAAAGACAATAGGTGTAGGTCCCTAGCCACATTTTTACGCCATTTTTGAAGTAATCATCAAAGTTATGAATCTTTTATGAAAAGGGAGTAAGGGAACCAACTTCAGTGGTGTGGTGGTTAGCGCGGTGGACTTCGGATCTGGAGGTTAGTGGTTCGAGTCCAAGTCAAGTATAATTAAATTTATCTAGGTGTAGATATCATTTCAGGAATCACATTTGTGATCATAATTATAAGCATTTCAGGCTTAACACGATCACAATTTTGTCATCGTCCTCCTCCCCCTTCTTCTTCTTCTTCTTTTTCTCCTCCTTCTTCTTCTTCTTCTTTTTCTCCTTCTTCTTCTTTTTCTTGTTCTTCTTTTTCTTCCTCCTTCTACTTCTTTTACAGTTTCCCCAGGACATAGTAAAACAAACAAACTTAGGACAGTCAACAGAACTCATATATTCCTCTAATCAAGGATGTGACTCATGTAACTTGTGGTAACAAACAAGAACATGAATCAAAAACGTCAGAGGAAATAACATTCACAAAACTATTTAACTAGAGAACTATTTAACAAGATTATCCATTGGATTAACTATTCTACAGCTATGGTTTAACCCTTTCACCCCTGAAGGGACAAGACGTCTCACAGAAACGTGATTTTGAAAATGGGATATATATCATCCCAGACCTATCGCAAAAATTCCGTTCTCACTAAAACTGTTTCTTTTGTGATCTAAGACGTCAGTAAAATTCAGTTGGTTAACTTGTCTGATTTTGTCTCCAGATCGATTTTTGTTCAGTAGTCCTAGGAGGACATAAAACTTTGTAGAGTTCTCATTTATAGCCCAAATAATAATGTCTGATCAGAAAAATTGAAAGATTCTTCCTAAAATAAGTCGGGGTTAGAGGGTTGAATAGAAATACAGTCTGAACTTTGAACAAGTTAAGTTTTATTTGAACGTGACCGAAATTAAATCGTAATGTTGTTGTTGTCAATTTTTTACGTCATTGTACCTATCAGTTAACTGCTACAGTTTTTAGTGACGAGGTTTTTACTCTCCATTGAACCACAAGACACCTGTCTCCTCACACCTCATCAAGCCTGAATAAGGCCAGGAAAAGCCAGCAAGATTGCTCAGATGGTCACCCATCCGGATACCAACCACGCGCGAGGTTGCTTAACATTAGTGATCCATTGGAAACTGACGCTTTCAACGTGTTATTGCCGAAATAAACTGTGCATTTGTGTGAACGCCGTACAACTAATTTGTATATGCAATGTGCTAAACAGGATGGAAGTAATCTTTTGGACTCTTCTTTGTAAAGGATTTTTTCATCTCCTCTTTTCCATCTCTCGATTTCTCTCTCTCTCTCTCACTCTCTCTCTCTTTCTCTCTCTCTCTATTAGATCTTGGAAACACATTGTCGGAAAATGAGCTTTATTTTTCATGTGTCCAAGCAGCCATTTTCCATTTTCTTGTAAAAAAAAAAAAATAATAATAGTAATAATAGTAGTAAAAAATAAATATAGTAAAGTTACAGGGTAACCCCAAATGCATATAATTGTAAATCTGTCTAAAAGACAGGAGGTATCAACCGAGTTTCCTCCAGCTACCAAAAATTACCTATCAAGTCTAAAGACTTTAAGGGGGGATTACATTTTAATATCGATTATCGATTAGCGGTTCCAAAACTTTTCTACGCGCCCTCCTTACTGTATTTTATATGATCTTCCCGGGGGTCTTGAAGTCCTTCACGGCACCCAGTTAGAGACTTATTGATCTATATTATTTTGTTTTGTTATACCTAGTTCACACCTTGTAGGTCAGCTCCCATGGCGTAGTGGTCACTGCGCTCGCCTTGCACGCGGGAGACCCGGGTTCGATTTTCGGCGGGGTCAAGAAATTTGTATCAAGCAAATGATTGATTCCGTGACTGGTTGTTACGGGGCCCACTCAGCCTCGTGAGGAAGATGAGTAGCTATGTAATATAAATGCGCATAGCGACCGGTGCCAGCATGGTAGGTAATTGGGAGCTGGATTATTGCGATATATGTATTTGGAAAAATCCTACAATGCTGCAGTGAGCACCAAAGTTGTGATATAGTAACACAAAGAAAAGACATTTATTTTTTTGTTTTTTTTATTTTTAGTTCACACCCTGTATACAGGACACAATAGAAGGTCTAATCTTGTATGAGATGAGAAAGAGGAGGGGAGAAAGAGAGAATAAAGAAGACTAGAGGGAAGAAGGAGTATTAGAGACGAAAGAGAGAGAAGAGAGAGAGAGAGAAGAGGAGGAAGGAGAGGTAGAAAAGAGGACACAGACGAATGAGGAAGAGACGGTGAAGGGGAGCGAGAAAAAGCGCAGGAGAGAGGAAGGATACCAGGGGACTGAGAGAAACGAGAGAGAGAGGGGGATGAAGCAGAGACAGAAAGCCCCGCGCGCGTGTGAAAAATTAAGGTTGAACAAGAGAAAGAAAAAAATTCGTTAAAAAGATAGGATAAAAAAGAGAAAAAAAATAAGAGAATTTATTACCTATGAAAGAAAAGAATTCAGGCAACCACTCTACTTCGAAGAATCAATGACACGTAATAAAATCAAAAGAGGATGCGAAGGAAAAGAAGAAGAAGAAGAGAAGAAGAATAAGAAGAGAAGGAGAGAAGAAAAGAAAACGAAGATTTTTTTTAGTTGAGTTGTTAGAGTTTTAGTGTCCAGAACGGTATTTTCATCTTTTTCTTTTTTATTTGTTTTATTATCAGTATTAATTTTTTATTGTCTTCAAGTTTTTTAGCACAAACCATATCTACACTTTTTGGTTAGTTAGTCTGACGCACCACCAGACACAGCATCGTAGGAGCAGGAGATCATGGATTTGAATGGATGGACGGTCTTTTGTTGGTTTAACCTGGACAGTGGACAGTTGATTGACAATTGCGATATTTTGTGTTCTTACATTCATGATGATTGTAGTGAACTAGGTCTGAAAATAGAGCGTCATCATTTAGAATTTCATCCATTAACAATTTTTTTTCTCACAAAAATAATGGTAATTGTTGTGGAGTTGTCATGGATGGATGAAGAAATATAGAGGATTTTTTTCATGTTAGAGTCGGAATTCATGATCAATTCTTACATTCATGCCAATCATCCATGGATATCGAAAGTAAATAAACTTTTTCTAAAAAAAAAAATCCGAAATTACCGTCCTAAGAGTGTGACACTCGAGAAGGTGGGTTGTTTAGGTCCCCCCCCCCCCAAAAATTTTAGATTTATATGGATGGGTGGATTTTGATTTTTCCCTTTTTTCTGTCCCCCCCCCTCTCTATGTGGTAGAAATCTTCCTTGTTCTAATTTTTGCTTACTATCCCGCTATTCCACTTTACTTGTTCCCCTCTTTATGTATTTCCTTGTACCCGCCATTCTTTTGCCAGTGACTCTTTTCCTTTCTGCATCCTCCTCTCCTTTCCTTGATATTATCTTTATTAATCGCGGTTTCCATCTTCCCTTTGAAGTATGAAGGTGTCGCTTGAATCTCCTTTTCTAATTCCATCTTTCTCCCTATATGTTTATACTTTACATACATCTTCTGCTCCTTTGTATTTATCTTTTGTTCTCTCCCTTTTTCATCTTTCTCATCCTCTCACATCTTTTTTTAACTGATATTTCTCTCTTCTCTTTCCTTTTCTATTTGTCTTCATATCTTTAATTTTTCTAACACTTTCTCCCACTGCGTTTATAACTACATCTCTCTCTACTCTATAATGATATCTATCTCATATCTCCCTTTACTCTCTACTTTCTCTCTCTCTCTCCTTCTAATTACTCTTCTCCTCTCCTTTCTTAATCTTACCTCCTCTTTCATTTTTTTACTTATTTCTCCCTCTTTCTATTCTGCTTGTACCCTTTTATAATTCTCCTCCTTCAATTTTCGTACTGGTCTCCCTTTATCTCCTTTATTACTTCATTCTTCTTCCTTGTCACTTACTTTCCTCTCTTGGTTTTTATTGTTCTTCCCTTTTGTACTTTCCTTGTACCCGTTAAATTCTTCCCTCTCTCTTTTCCTCCTGTTCTCACTTCCTGGGACTACCTATCACGTATGCGCTGCTTCCCTTAATGGCAGTAATTCATCCATTATTTTCGTTTCATGGAAGGACCCATCTCTATCTCACATCTCTCGCTGTTCATGTCTCATTGGATAATTTCTGCGGGTCCCATCAACAAAAATACGGAGAGGGAAAGGAGAGAAGAACGAAGAAGGAAAGTGAGGCAAAGAGCAAGAAAAGAAAGAAAGAGGAGAGGAAG
>NW_007380670.1:18068-18719 GCF_000475195.1 Diaphorina citri
CTCTCTCTCTCTCTCTCTCTCTCTCTCTCTCCCCCTCTCTCTCTCTCTCTCTCTCTCTCTCTCTCTCTCTCTCTCTCTGTCTTATTTATTTATTTACGACGGCAACCAGTGGTTTTCAACTTTTTATACATTCCGCCATTTTCATCAAGGACAGACTCACAGACTACGTACATTATCTATTGACTATTTAAATTTACCTATAGTGTTATTTTTGTTAATTTCATCGAATATTGGGACAAATATTTTTCAATACCACAGAACAAACGAACAAATTAAATTGTCTAGCTTAAATTTAGAAATCACCTTGGTCGCTCAATGAAAACTCCGATTAGAGAAAAAAATAAAATTAGAACCCCCCCCCCCCCCCCTCCACTTTTATATTTTCTACAATCCAGAGCGATTTTTACAGCCTGTCTTCCAATGAGAAAGCTTGGAATCATGTGACAAACTAATATAAGCATAATCCGAGAGAGAGAGAGAGAGGAGGAGAAAGACAGGGAAGCAAAGTTCTTTAAAGAAAAAATAAGAGGAAGGGCGAAAAAGGAGAGGGAGAGAGAAAGACAGAGGGAAAGGAAGTGAGTGAGTGAGTGAGTGAGAGAGAGAGAGAGAGAGAGAGAGAGAGAGAGAGAGAGAGAGAGAGAGAGAGAGAGA
>NW_007380670.1:18889-20878 GCF_000475195.1 Diaphorina citri
TTGGGGATGCAACACCCTTATAAAAAATTTTTTTTTTTTTTTTTTTTTTTTTTTTTGCAACAGGTCCCAAAACTTCATAATCACGTTTCTCTGACGGTCTGAACATGAGTGGCACCTGGCGAGCATACGAATTTTTCCATTGGAGCTGATTGTGTAATTCGAACGGGTTAACAGGAGCTAGGAGCAAGGAAGGGTTAACAGTTTTTACCTGTAGGTAATACTTCTGATTTCCCTCATAGTACCTACCTATGATGTGTACGCGTAACAGAACAGTACGTAAATTATAGTTCTATTGCTGTACCTTCGTAAGTTCGTAACTTCGTATACAAATGAGAACCGTTTGTAAAAACAACACACACTTCAATCGAGAAGAGAATAAAATTGGGATGTGTGTGAAAACCATGGAGAAAACTGATAAATAGACCCTATTTTGAAAACTGATAAATAAAATAAATGTAAATAAATTATACATTTATAAATAAAAAAAAATAGTAGGTAGATACCTAGATATTGACTAGCTACGTTATCCTTGGTTCTTGTGATGCCCTCTTTGAAAACAGCATATTTTCCCAATTTCCCATAGGTTTTGGTTCTTTCTTGTGTTTTTCTTCTTCTTTTTCTTCTTCTTCTTCTTCTTCGTCGCTCTCTCTCTCCCCCCCTCTTACTTAGGCTCGTTCGTATTTATTTTGCATTAATTTACTTCATTAAGATTATGATTATGACCCATTCCATTAATAAAAATATCTGGTATGAACATCACACGACTTTCTATTACATTACGAAGCTAAGAACCACAGACCAGGGGCTCTTTTGGACACAGTGGTCAATAAAACTGATATGTATTACCATTTTATTATTATTATTATTATTATTATTATTATTATTATTATTATTATTATTATTATTATTATTATTATTATTATTATTATTATTATTATTATTATTATTATTATTATTATTATTATTATTATTATTATTATTATTATTATTATTATTATTATTATTATTATTATTATTATTATTATTATTATTATTATTATTATTATTATTATTATTATTATTATTATTATTATTATTATTATTATTATTATTATTATTATTATTATTATTATTATTATTATTATTATTATTATTATTATTATTATTATTATTATTATTATTATTATTATTATTATTATTATTATTATTATTATTATTATTATTATTATTATTATTATTTTACAATAAATCAATTTATATTTATTTTTTAACATATTTATACAGTAACTCTCTCTATTGATGATTTTACTCCTTACCACCCAGCCATTTCCCGATTTTAACTTTAGGCCCGCCGCACATTGCCAGGCGTAGACGCCTGAAAAACCAAATCTATGAAATGAGTCTCTATCAGAATATACGCTTCCAATTTCCAATGTCCGACGGGCCTTATTCGGACGGAATATTGTGACAATCTGATTTGGTATTGGTATAGGTAGGGCCATCGGCTTTAATAAACGCCCTTGGTCACTGCGACCTGGTTAGATCTTTTGTGACAGATGATTTTACTCCTTACCACCCAGCCATTTCCCGATTTTAACTTTAGGCCCGCCGCACATTGCCAGGCGTAGACGCCTGAAAAACCAAATCTATGAAATGAGTCTCTATCAGAATATACGCTTCCAATTTCCAATGTCCGACGGGCCTTATTCGGACGGAATATTGTGACAATCTGATGAAGACAGGTCTGGAGTTCAGACCCGCGAAACGTCTATGTACAATATAAATCAAATCAAATCAAAGTTTATTTCATGTTTCAACACAAGGTTGTTAACATACATCAGTATAGGTACCTACCTATTTACATTAAAAAAATAAGATATAAGGTACCTACATCGGAACGTGCCAACTTTAAGTCCAGGAAAACAGAACATTGTAAGTATGATGAGTGTGTAATACCTACTTACCTACTGTAGGTAATAGAAAGTAAAAAAAAAAAAAAAAAAAAAAAAA
>NW_007380671.1:0-5345 GCF_000475195.1 Diaphorina citri
CTATGTCCCTGGTAGCCAGATCACTCAGTGACATTTGGATGATCCAAAATGGCACCATGGTGGAAACGTAAGTGAGATAATTCCGATAGTTTCTTGCGGTCAAACTTTCTTGACTTGGCAGGGCGGAGCGCTACCGCGCGCCCTAATCACCAGTAAACACAATGTTTGAAAAAGTGAAAAAGTGCATCCTTTCTAACTTATAGAAAGAATCAACTAAGTTTTGGATGGAAATGAACCAAGTATGTAAGTGAGACGGTATTTACCAAGCCCAAGTTCTACTACCTAATGATCGGACAGTTACTTGTTGCTCACATGAAGTTTTGGCTGGTACTGGAAATACGTTAAGCTGTGTCACTCATAGTTGACCCCGTAGAGCTCATCTCAATATCTCCAAAGTATCCACGTTGAGAATTGAAATCACCCCTTTGGTCTTTTTCAGAGCCATTGTGAATATGGATAAAGATCTGTTCAAGAAGAGACTGCTGTATTTCTTTGCGGGAATGCCCATTGTAAGTATTTTCTTAACATTCACGTCTCACACACACACACACACCACACGCACACACTTATCATAGAGTAATTTAATGTTTCTTTATAATCAACTGACTAGCCATAATAAGTAATTTTACTACAACACGCAAAATATTTTGGTAAATAGTTACTACACAATCATCATTTTTTTGTTACCAACTTATCAAATCACCATCCAAAATTATTAGTATTTGAATACATGAAATATCTTCTGAGTATACATGTGAAATTAAGAGCAGGAGGAAGAATAACGTTACTTCTGTAGATCTAGCATAATAATTTGAATGTAACCTATGAAGGTGAATTGTCAAAACAGCAGTGAGTGTCGTAAACCAATTGAACATCATAGAAGGGAGAGTGGCGTTTAACTCTTGTCTCCCTTAATGGCAAGAAGATTTTTCCGTCGTGAGCTTGGTATTCTGTTGCTTCTTTATCAAGTCCTATCAGTCGGGTTCCATCTTATACCTCCTGGAACCCTAACACTCATCCTGATTCAAACACTCCTCTACATAATGAATGTCTTGGCTCAACCATGGGATTCTCTGGGTATTTGTATCTCAGCTCACACCATTCTGAACCAGCGCGACTATAAGCGACTCGTCCTATCTGCTCTGGAGCATGGAGATGACATGCATCTGTACTACAACATGGTGTCACTCATTGTGAAGGGTCGGGAGTTGGAGCGAATGTTCGGCAGTGTCCAGTTTGTTGTGCTTGTCTCATTCCTTATCATTTCTACTTCAGTATGTTACGTGATGCTCTCGTACGTCATTTATTTGATGAATCATGACGTCACAGAATTGTACCAATGTGCTATTGGGTTCTCAGCAGTTCTGTTCTCAATGAAGACGATCAGGACTCGACAATCTCCGGATGTCACACACCAGTTGTTGAATTTCAGCGTGCCTGCTGTGTATGCGCCCTGGATAGAACTAGTTATCATTCATCTCATGGTACCCAATGCTTCGTTCAAAGGACATCTGTCTGGTATCCTAGTGGGACTTTGCTATACGGAAACTTCCCTAGGAAGACTTGTAGAGAGATCAGGCCGTAGCGTATCTCGTGTTGTGAATACTTTGACCAATGTGTTTAAATTAGATGATGATTGTAATGGTGATGATGAGGATAGTGATACAAGTGCAAGTTTTTTGGATTTTACTGATAACACAAAAAATGATGCTGCTACCATAGTTAGTGCGAGCAGCAGGTGACATTGAATCGAATAAAATAGATAATCACTGGATTTAACGTTTTGTTTCTTATTTTTCCTTATATGTATGTATTTGCAGTAGGTATTTTTTGAACATACCCAAGAGTAAAGTAGCTGTATAAATATGACTAATAGTTCCAGGAACAACTTTTCGTTTTGATACTTGTCTAAATGTATTTTCCTCTGTTGGTTTGTTTCAGATTTCAGTTGTAAACAATGTACTCAAAGTAAGTATATTATAGCTAGTGAAACAGCTGCCTTTAACCATTATCAACCCTTATTATCTTGTAGGAAAGAGAGGCCAAAATAGGAGGCCCAAAAGGTTTCATAATACTATAAGCTTCCCTGGTGTATATTTATTTAATAAAGTTTAGAACGGGAAAGATTCGGGATCAATTTAGGCTGACGTGTAGAGTTCTCAAAATATATCCTTGGGTATATAAGTATTGGGGAAAAATGGTCTAACGGTCAAAAATTCCTACATTTGTAACAACAGGTATCTAAGATTATTTTTTAACTGTGAAATCCCATGCTTCAAGTGTGATTCGAATCCGCCTAGATGCCCTTTCTATTCTACTCTAACTAAAATCCGTCCCCCTCATTTCAGTGGAGTATCGGAGAGTTAAAACTGAGGCTCAGGACGCGACTAACATATCATTTGTACAATGACTACCTGCGGTAAGTGAATACAACTCCTAAATGTATCCTTTCCTTGCTGTGTTGCTGTTTGTAGCAAAATAAATTTGGCGCTTTAATGTTCCTAGATTTATGGTCAAAGGAATTTTCTACATTTCAACAGGAAGAATTCTATCAAACTACTGGATATAGAAATCCAATAAAGATATTGAAAATCAATTACCTGAAGAGACCTTTGTATTATTTTATTTTTTGTACAGCTGATGAAGTTTAGAAAAACATTTAAACGTATGTAGTAGGTATAGCCCCCCCGTATACTGTTTTAAGTAAATTGCTATTGTTAGGTAGGTAATTCTGAGAATTGTATCCGGACATTCAGTTTGAATGTTTTATGTATTGGATCTGATTTTGTTTCAGACAAATCACCTCAGGAATTCTGAGAATTGTATCCGGGCATTCAGTTTGAATGTTTTATGTATTGGATCTGATTTTGTTTCAGACAAATCACCTCAGGAAATTCTTGGAGTTCCGGGTTGCCATAGGAGTTGTTGACAACATAGTAGCAAAATGTGAGTCAACTTTGAATGCTTATTTTCTGGGCTTTGACCGGTTTATTTCGGTAAATCCTAAGATTCCTCAACGCAACATGGGAAATGTGCGAAATCATATCATTTCGGACTAAAATCATATCATTTCGGACTTTTCCCAAAAGATCTGGGGGAATCCTAATTTTTACCGGGAAATCCTAGGATTTACCGCTCGTCGGACTTTTCCCGTAACACATACATAACTCATTTCGGACTTTTGCCAAAAGATCTGGGGGAATCCTAATTTTTACCGGGAAATCCTAGGATTTACCGCTCGTCGGACTTTTCCCGTAACACATACATAACTCTGTATCTGTGTTTACCGGACAGAGATAACGATAATTTAATTATAAGATTTATTAGTTCTCGTGTATTTCGTTTCACAATACATCAATCTGATGAGAAAACTTGGCCACGGTACGTAATGCAGAAATTTTCATACCTGATTGACTGACGAGATAATTCCATGAAGTTTAAGTAAATGCATATTTGCTGTTTTTACTTGCTTTAACTTTCCATGCCTATCTCAGGGACGTTTAAAGTACATAATAATATCCTTTGAGGATATTATTTCATTCTACCACGCACACAATTCATGAAGTGTGTACCTAATGCATCCTTTGTGTTAGCTTGTTAAACTAGTCTAGTCTAGCATAATAGTGAGTTTTTGCACCCAACATTAGCGCCTCCTTAATTGAACTCTTTAACGTTATTTGACGAAAACTCGAGGGAGGACATGTGCGGAAACGAGTTTTCGTCAAATAACGTGAAAGAATTCAGTTAACGGGACGCTAATTTATTTGCAAAAACTTTTTTTTAAATTCTTCTTCACGTACATTGACTCTTTTCTAGTCGAGATTTCCTCCAGATTTCAATTCAAATCTTGTTTTCCTCATCCGCTTTCAGATATAGCCACCGTGGTAGGATTTTACGCTGTCAGCATTCCATTCATGAAAGTAGAACACAATCGAGGGAGGACATGTGCGGAGTTTTCGTCAAATAACGTTAAAGAGTTCAGTTAACGGGACGCTAATTTATTTGCAAAAACTCTTTTTAAAATTCTTCTTCACGTACATTGACTCTTTTCTAGTCGAGATTTCCTCCAGATTTCAATTCGAATCTTGTTTTCCTCATCCGCTTTCAGATATAGCCACCGTGGTAGGATTTTACGCTGTCAGCATTCCATTCATGAAAGTAGAACACAATAATCTCACAGGCGTTACCAAGGACGAAAGGTTTAGGGTGAGTCGGACGTCGAATGACTGTCATTCTTGCTTAAGTTACCCTTTTGCCGGTTACTCACGCTCACACCGTCGACAGACCCACCCAGGTTTGTCGGAACGTTTGTGGAGGGAAAAGCTTCAGACCCAGGTCTCTTAGAAGGTCTGACAGACCTAGTTCTCAAGCTTTTTCCGTCACACTCCTTCCGACCGTCTGTCAGATGGTCTGAGCGTGAGTGTCGGGCATACTGGGTACTTTTGATTCAGACAGACTAAGTCTCAGGTGTAAATAGAGACGGAAATAGATCAGTTGCGCTTACTTGGGTGATGTTTCAAAGTCATAGAGCAGGAAAAATGAGGACCAACGGAATTTTTCTTTTTCTTCTACGACTTCTAGATCCCGTGATAAATCGATTTAAAAATACCGGTAAATCGTGAACTTTGACATCACGGCATACGTTTCCGTAGGCGATGACGTCACATCAAATGTCTCGAGCAAAGCTCGAGACAGGCAACACATTAATGTGTTTGTGCGCATACGTTTCTGTGCATTTTTTTCTGCTCCTCCGCAAGCGTGCTTGCATACTGGCGCTACGAAAAAATACCGGTAAATCGTGAACTTTGACATCACGGCATACGTTTCCGTAGGCGATGACGTCACATCAAATGTTTCAAGCGAAGCTCCTTCGCAGGCAACACATTAATGTGTTTGTGCGCATACGTTTCTGTGCATTTTTTCTGCTCCTCCGCAAACGTGCTTGCATACTGGCGCTACGTAGCGGATGAAAAAGACAACTGCCTGAAGTCTGACGTCACACATTTTTGAACTCTTTCATTAAAACGGAAAATAAAAATTGAATTTTCGACCTTTTACAGTTATTTTTTCGGAGTTTTGACCTTTTGATTTGGATTTTTCACAACTTTTTACATAGGAATCGACCATTTATTAATATTTTTTACCCATTTGCAACTGCTCCATTGATTTATGGCCAGTGAGCCAGTGACCAATCAGTTAGATCCCTCGGTAGCTTGGTGGTTAAGGCTCTTACTTTGTAATTGAGAAGACGGGATCGAATCCCGCCCTAGGCATGGGACTTTATCCCCATAAATATGAACATTAGGGCAAACTTATAGGATCTTACTGCTACTACTACTTTCCGT
>NW_007380671.1:5406-21037 GCF_000475195.1 Diaphorina citri
GGGTTCGATTCCCGGTGGGGTCGAAGTTTTTTCGACTATATGTTTGGAGTTCGGGGTGCACTCAACCTCGTGAGTGGTGGCATTACCAGTGTTAAAGATTGATGATGAATGAGAATTAATGCAAATGAGGTAATTAGTAATGCTGTGGTACCCACAAAAGTTGTGAAAAAGCTCTCTGCTTTATCACAAAGAATTCATTATTTGATTTTGAAATATTAATTGGAAAATGTCTTAAATATTCACTAATTGTTAAACGATACAACAAAAACAAACATTCAATTTGTCCCCAGGTTCAAAGCCAAGCATACCTCGGTCTCCCAGTGCGGGGCGTATTGTATTCCAGGACAATATCATCAAGTTTGACCGCGTCCCCCTTATCACACCCAATGGGGATGTTTTGGTGAAGGAGCTATCGTTTGAGGTTCGGTCTGGTATGAATGTTCTGGTGTGCGGACCCAATGGGTGTGGCAAGAGCTCTCTGTTCAGAATATTAGGAGAGGTAAGCGACCGACGCGACGGCGAAATACGCTTTCTAAAATAAAAAAATAATAAAAAATCTAAATCATGATTTATTTATGGTGAAGCTGAGAGCTTCTTCACATTTTTTGTGGATATCACAGCATTACTAAGGGCCTCCTTCACTATTTCTGACATATCTATATTTTTTTTCTTTTTCCTCTGGTAATGCTGCCACTGTTCGCTACTCGTTTAAGTAGCTATAGCTACTCAATTGTCCTCACGAGGCTGAGTGCACCCCGAAATCCCACTATTTCTGACACATCTATATTTTTTCTGTTTACTCTGGTAATGCTGCCACTGTTCGCTACTCGTTTAAGTAGCTATAGCTACTCAATTGTCCTCACGAGGCTGAGTGCACCCCGAAATCCATAAGAGCCTCCTTCACTATTTCTGACATATCTATATTTTTTCTTATTACTCTGGTAATGCTGCCATTCGCTACTCGTTTAAGTAGCTATAGCTACTCAATTGTCCTCACGAGGCTGAGTGCACCCCGAAATCCAAGCACAGAGCCGAAAAAACTTCGACCCCGCCGCTTTAATAACATGAAGTGTAAGTTTTATTTATTATTATTTTTTTTTAGAGGTTTGATAGAGGGGATTGTACCTGTCGAGGTCTTTTCTTCCCGAAAGCGAAGAGAGAAGACAACAGGATAGGAGAACGTCAGCCTCGAAAGCGAACCTTTATAAAATCCGCCCAGTCGGGAATCAAAGCCGCGACCTAGTGCTTACAAGGCAGACGCGCTACCCTCCAAGCTAATAGATCAGTTGCGCTTATTTGGGTGATGTTTCAAAGTCATAGAGCAGGAAAAATGAGGACCAACGGAATTTTTCTTTTTCTTCTACGACTTCTAGACCCGAGATACCTGCGAGGGGGCAACACATTAATGTGTTTGTGCGCATAGGTACGTTTCTGCGCATTTCTTTCTGCTCCTCCGCAAGCGTGCTTGCATACTGGCGCTACCTAGCGGACTAAAAAACAACTGTGTAAAGTCTGACGTCACACATATTTGAACTCTTTAATTAAAACGGAAAATGTAAATGCAATTTCTTTGTGTTATTATGTCACAACTTTGGTGACACAAAACGGAAAATAAAAATTGAATTTTCGACCTTTTACAGTTATTTTTTCGGAGTTTTGACCTCAGATTTAGATTTTTCACAACTTTTTACATAGGAATCGACCATGTATTTATAATTTTTACCCATTTGCAACTGCTCCATTTGTAAATTTTGTTGTGAGTATTCCTTCGTGGAATAGACCGATTATCACTTAATGTTTTTTACTCTCTATTACTACAGTATAGCGGAGCTATACTAGTAATGAAAGTATTGCAATCGGTCCAAATTTTCAAAATCGGGAAATGAGTGGAAATATCCGTTTTGGGGTCCCCTGATTCCAAAAAAGTGGTTTTTAGCCCATGGTCTGTACGTTACGTACGTACGTACGTACGTACGTACGTAACGTACGTACGTAACGTAACGTACGTACGTACGTAACGTACGTACGTACGTAACGTACGTACGTACGTAACGTACGTACGTACGTAACGTACGTACGTATGTACGTACTACAGGTTTAAATGGGAAAAAGTAGAAAGTTGTTCAAAATGGCCGCAATTTGAAATTTTTACATGAATTTTTTGATTTATTTTTTCAAAGTTGAAAGTCACCGCTATTTCTTTTAAAATGGGAAAGCAGATTGGGGATTTTTTTCATCTGGCAACCCTGAAGAAAATTTTCTGTTCGAACTCGTAACCTCTTGGTACGTGTCAGACAGAGCGGCTACTAAAAATAGAAAGTGAAAATGTTGTATTTACATACGTCAAATCAGTGACATACTGCCCTTCCTACTTTTTTCGGGGCCTTCGCAAGGTTTCATAGATGGCCCCCCCTGGGTAAATAGATTGACGGGGGTGTAGTTGGTCCAATTTATACGCATTTGGGGCCCCTGAGTGTGTTCCTTTGGGCCCCTTCGCACCGCGGGGACTGCGGGGGTGGGAAAAATTGCCAGTGGCCGTTATTTGAGGCCGTTACGTGTATACAATAGCATGTGGGTGGGAGCTATCATAGCACGTGCACTGTCAAAGCGAACCTCTCTGCAAAATTTGAGCGACTTGAGCCGAAAAGTGAAAATTACTTAAAGTGTGTGTCCAAACTTGGCCGGTCCACACATATTCGACAGCCGTCGCGTCGATCAACGAGGTCGAGATGTATGTTGTCGAGGGAGTGCGGACAGGACAGTTCAGTCAACATCGATCGACGGCGGTCGACTATGTGTGGACAGTGGACACGTCACCTTTAAAAATGGGAACTTTTTTCAGCTGGGTCCAAAGTTTAGGCTGTACAGCGGGCAGCGGGTTAGGAGGGCTTCACTTGGGCCCTGCCGCGGTAACGGCCAAACCGTACATTTCTCGAACTTCGGCCCATTGACACTTTTAAATGCAAAATTTGAGCGACTTGAGCCGAAAAGTGAAAATTACTCAAAGTGTGCGTCCAAACTTGGCCAGTCCACACATATTCGACGCTTCGACGGCCGTCGCGTCGATCAACGAGGTCGAGATGTATGTTGTCGAGGGAGTGCGGACAGGACTGTTCAGTCAACATCGATCGACGGCGGTCGACTATGTGTGGACAGTGGACACATCACCTTTAAAAATGGGAACTTTTTTTCAGCTGGGTCCAAAGTTTAGGCTGTACAGCGGGTTAGGAGGGCTTCACTTGGGCCCTGCCGCGGTAACGGCCAAACCGTACATTTCTCGAACTTCGGCCCATTGAAACTTTTAAGCTTTTAACCCTAAAATAAATATCTCTGCAAAATACAGTTCTTCGAGTATCCAAATTTACGGTACTTGACACGTGTAGGTACCTCTTTTAAGGTCGACTCTAATGAGAGGAGAGTTGGAGAGAGAAAGGCAGATTTGATAACATTTAAAAATCCTTTTCTTTCTCTGATAACAAGAAAACATTGATAAGAAAGGGGTTACTGGATCGAAGCAAGGTTTTGGGAAAATCCTTCACCCTTGAGTGAAAATATTTTGAAGGGGGATGTTTGCTTAAGTTACCCTTTTGCCGGCTACAGACCCACCCAGGTTTGTCGGAACGTTTGTGGAGGGAAAAGATTCAGACCCAGGTCTCTTAGAAGGTCTGACAGACCTAGTTCTCAAGCTTTTTCCGTCATACTCTTTCCGACCGTCTGTCAGATGGTCTGAGCGTGAGTGGCGGGCATACTGGGTACTTTTGATTCAGACAGACTAAGTCTCAGGTGTAAATAGAGACGGAAATAGATCAGTTGCGCTTACTTGGGTGATGTTTCAAAGTCATAGAGCAGGAAAAATGAGGACCAACGGAATTTTTCTTTTTCTTTTGGATACCTACCTCTTTTCCATCCACTCCCACTACTTGGATATTTCCAAGCAAACTAAGCAAAGTGGCGTAGAGATTGTGGGGTATTGGGGAGTGGGGGAAATGTTCACGGCATTCTTGTTTCATTCGCCCAGTCGAGTGGTGATCGTGTTTGAGTTAACGTCGTGTGTCAGATGCTTGTGCGCGTGTGACTTCGCTAGTGAAATTTTTGTTTTAATTTTTTTCTAATTTTATTTTGTGCTCTTTAGTTTCATTTCTTGTGTCCGTTCAAGTTTCTTTTGTCGAATAGAATGGAAAGCAGCAACGGGCATGCTGCAGCAACACAGACTTCCAATATAGCAGACACCGAAGTGCAAAACAGTCTGGGGTGTGGTTGTTCCAACTCGACCAATAATAAATCCGCGACGATTTTGATTTCTGTGACCCCCACAACTGGAGGACAGTTTGAAATTCCAGTCCTCAAAACAGACACTATCGAAAATGTCAAGAAAATTATCTCGAAAAAGTTGAAAGTTCCACGGGATCGGATCTGTCTTCTGCATAGAGAAAGGTAAGGCCAAGGTGTTTGGTGACTAGAAACTTTCTAATTTGGAGAGATTTGCCTTGCTATGCACACTCTCATCTCGTGATCATTTCATTTACCTATATGCAAACTATTTCATTCCCTATCAGGTGTTCTATTCACTACCTTTTCACATTTTGCTGGAACATTTTCTTCCCTTTCATACCCAATCAGATTACCTATAAGCAAACTATTTCATTCCCTATCAGGTGTTCTATTCACTACCTTTTCACATTTTGCTGGAACATTTTCTTCCCTTTCATCATACCCAATAGTACCTAAGATCTAACTATTAGAGAATACAATGGTTCATCAAAAGATGATGGACATAATGAAGGGAAGATTATCGCTAATGTGGACCTTTTTAGGACGCCTTGTACTAATTTTATTAGTTCTATATGCAAACTATTTCATTCCCTATCAGGTGTTCTATTCACTACCTTTTCACATTTTGCTGGAACATTAATTTCTTCCCTTTCATACCCAATCAGCTGTTTCCTTGTTTTTCCAATAATACTCCTGTTTCCTATTTTGTCATGAGTGAGATTGAGATGGGTGATGGTTTGCACAGTGGGTGGATTCAGTGTTTGATTACTTCCATAATTCTAACCAAGGCCCTGCTCATTGAAACCACTAACTTACCCCACATTGGGATTTTTTTCTTACAGCCTAAAGAGATATCAGTAGAGGGGGGTGGGAAAGGATTTATACCCCTTCAGGTACTCCTGTTTCCTATTTTGTCATGAGTGAGATTGAGAATTGAGATGGGTGATGGTTTGCACAGTGGGTGGATTCAGTGTTTGATTACCTCCTGTTTCCTATTTTGTCATGAGTGAGATTGAGAATTGAGATGGGTGATGGTTTGCACAGTGGGTGGATTCAGTTTAAGTTTGATTACTTCCATAATTCTAACCAAGGCCCTGCTCATTGAAACCACTAACCTACCCCACATTGGGATTTTTACTTTCTTTTATTTTCTTACAGCCTAAAAAGATATTAGTAGAGGGGGGTGGGAAAGGATTTATACCCCTTCACTTGTCTAAAGGTGGGAAATACTAGTAGGAGTAGGTAGGCTTGTCATTCCCAACCAAGGAAATAGCTGTTAAGTGAAACAGTACCCAGCTAATTGAATGGCACCCCTTCACTTGTATAAAGTTGAGAAATACTAGTAGGAGTAGGTAGGCTTGTCATTCCCAACCAAGGAAATAGCTGTTAAGTGAAACAGTACCCAGCTAATTGAATGGACATAGGCTTGTCATTCCCAACCAAGGAAATAGCTGTTAAGTGAAACAGTACCCAGCTAATTGAATGGACAGTTTTCACAGGTTTCATAAATCTCAGCTTGTATGAAAAATCAAATTAAACCATGTCTAAAGAAGCTCATGAGTAGAATCAATTTCTCTCCTTCATTTTCTGCTATTTTGCTGAATGTGTACAACATAGATCTCTGTTACTTGAGTGCCCAAATTCCAAATGAGTTGAGCGGTTCCTCCACATTTGAAATTGTATGAATTGATTATAAGATTTATAAGTCAGTACAAGTACCTAGTACAAATTGGAATAGAAAGTAGTTATTTGGCACCCAACTAAGCCCCAGTTAACCAAAGTTTACTGCTGACAGTACTGTTGTTTACTTACCTGCACCATACCTTTGTCATCCCACCTGTAAATCAATGTCAATCAACCAGCAAAGGTATTCTACCCACCTGGGTAAAAAAAAAAAAAAAAAGAATTGTATGAATACATTATAAGTCAGTACAAGTAGTACAAATTGGAATAGAAAGAATAGTTATTTGGCACCCAACTAAGCCCCAGTTAACCAAAGTTCACTGCTGACAGTACTGTTGTTTACTTACCTACACCATACCTTTGTCATCCCACCTGTAAATCAATGTCAATCAACCAGCAAAGGTATTCTACCCACCTGGGTAAAAAAAAAAAAAAAAAAAAAAATCAGTTCCCAACTTCTTCAGTTTTTAAGATGTGATTTGTGGATCCCCTTCTTATTAATTATAGACCATCTCAACATCTATGTTTCACGGCTGTTTCTGGCGACGTCCCCATGAACCATAAGATTCTCTATGTGTCTACAGCTTACCAGTCTTCATGCCTATGTTGGTTTTTGAAGGGTGAGCCTTATAATAGTTTCAGTGGTATTTTCTTCTCCCCTACTGGACTTCCAGATTTTGTAAATACTTTGGGGATCTTTCAGATTTTTTAGCAGCACTTTTTTTACCAGTGAAGAAAACCAAGCCTGTTTCCTTGACAACCACTGAACAACATTGGGGAGATTTGTTCTTTTAGTCATAATCATCAAGAAAATCAGCAATATGTCGTCTCATTACTACTTAGCCTCATTCTTATTTAGTACCAATATTTTACTGTACTTCCACCGTCCTGTGTTTGTAAGACTTATTTGAGATTTTCTCCTTTTCTCTATTGACAAGAATTCCTTTCTTGATACCACTAACAACATTGATTCTCTTTAGTCACAATCATATTCAGATCATTCCTCCTCACTCTTCCTTTACTTCTTCCTACAATCAACTCGATTCCTTTTACTGTCCTCCTCATCTATCTTTCTCTTCCTCCTCCTATTATCCTATTCTCTTCCTCTTCCTCCTCCTCTTCTTCCTTTTCCTCCTCTTCCTCCTCCTCCTCCTCCTCCTCCTCCTCCTCCTTACTACTTAGGTACACGTACACAAGTAGGTAAGTATGTAGTTTTGTAGGTAACCAAGTACTTACTACTTTTACTTTCACTCCTCTTTCCTTCTTTCTCCCTCTGCTCCCGAGACTTAAATCCGATTTACAGTCTTTCTTGGTGTGTTTCTAAATACTTCAAGTAGGTACTCACTAAATACTCAAATTGTCCTGATTGGTAACACCCATCGAAATCAACAATGGGTAGGTAAGTAGATATCAGTATCTACTTTTTCAGTGCCTCTGGCTGGTTAATTTAGGTACGTAAGTACTTAAGTAAGGAGATATCGCAAGACATGGGTTAATGGGTTTTCGGAGAGGTTAAATATGCACCTACCTATCATTGTATTATCAAAGGAAACAAGTAGGGCCAAATTTTGGTCTTGTTACTAATTCGGCGATTCTTATGTTTACAGGCAATTACGGGACGGATCCACAGTTCAAGAAAATCAACTAGTGGAAGGAAGTAGGCTTACTTTATTACCCAGTGTTGAAACTGGCTTATTGGTAAGTGATCATTTTACGGTCAAATCTGCTTCAGACATTAAATTTGATCCTCACTTTCTTTGCTAGAAAATGCTTCCTCAACTATTAACCTCGCCAAGTCTTTTAATAGTTTTAGCTTTCAGATTAGGTTGTTCATCGCCACTCACGCTCAGACCATCTGACAGACCATACATCAGATCAAGATCTGTCAGACAGTCAAAAGGTTGGTAATTAACACTTCCCTCGTCCTACCTTTCCTCCTCCTAATGACACGCTCACTTTGTAGGAAACGTGTGTGACGGAAAAAGCTAGGCCTGTCAGACCGTCTGAGAAGCTTTTTCCGCCATACACGTTCAGATGGTCTGAGCGTGGGTGGTGGTCATTACAAGGGCCCATTGCTGAAGCTGTTAAAAGACCTCACATGAATTTATAAGGGTGCGTTTCTACTCGCTCGGCATGATCTGTTTCCATCAAACAAATCAGTCCTACCCTGTAAAAGAGTCCTACCCTGAAATATTATGTGAGGAGTTCAGGAATGGGCCGTGGGTTTCTGTACAAGGCCCTGTTTAACTGTTTATAGCTGTAAGCCTTGGGTTGCTTCTGGCAGTTCTGACTATTGCGAATTTCAATTCGGTGAAAGTTGGCATACGCTACCTATTTCTGTAGGTACAGATTTCAGCAAAAAATTCAACATCATTGGACACTGTATGTATATTCCTAAATTATATAGGGTGTACCTTACACAGTTCTCTCTCTACATAACGTGATCATCAGACATGAGTGTGAACCTATGTAAAACTGTAAAAAAATAACGTTATTGATGCCTTTTCCAAAGGCTGTAACTCGCAATTTATTTAAGAGCCTGTGTACTTGTGTGTGCCAAATCGACATTTATATTTATTCTTATGTAATCCAAATTGGCAACACCTAAGTAACATTGTTAATGTGTCTTTGTTATTTCCAACGTTTCTATGTTATCGAAAAGCTGGACATTTTCATCACATATATTGAAAAAAGCGACTATTTATTATATTATTCATTTAACATTATCTACTAGATATATCAAACTGTTACACATAAAAAAGTTTTATTGTCCCCTATGAAATCCATGGCCCTTTTTTATTCATAATTATATCCTGAGTCAAATGTACCTTTACATATACATTTCAAAATTAGGTAGGTATACTTTATATTTTATTTTCTTATTGAATTTTACTCGAGATAATTTATTTATTAACGATATATTTTGTTGTTTTATAATTTAGATGTTTATTATTAGAAAAAAAATAGCAAAATACATTGGGTAACTATACCGTCTTTGAAAGAAAGTCAACAATCTGCATTGGAGCAAACAACGTATTTTTTTTTACAATTTAAAACGACGACGCTGTCAATCAGCGTTTGTTTGCAAAGTCTAAAGATGTGTCCACATCGTCTAAAGCTGTGTCGACGCCTTCGATCGACGAGGTGAAGAGGTGAATCTATGTTGTCAAGGCATTGTACGGTTTCAGTCGACATCGATCGACGGCGTCGACCTTGTGTGGACACAGCTTTTAACACATTAGAGACAGCGCCATCTTCAAACTAAATGGCTCGGCTACACAACTCTGTGTTTTTATTATGAACTACAAATACCTAAATGAGATTATAACTACCCCTTAAACAATTTGAGCTTGTTATCCTTGGGTGTTTTAGATACTGGTGGAAAAGCGCGGATAAAATTTTCACTCGGAGAAGGACGCCATCTTCAAACTAAATGGCTCGGCTACACAACTCTGTGTTTTCATTATGAACTACAAATAAATGAGATTATAACTAGGTACATCAAATTGTATGGGATCGGAAGTGGTGTTCTTAATAATTTCGCAGGGAAAAGTCGAATTTTCAAACTTTCGGAAACTGAGACGACCTCTCCTCTTCTGAAGCTTATTTCCTCTCTTTTGGTGTCTACATCAAATTGTATCAGATCGGAAGTGGTGTTTTTAATAATTATTGTAGGTACTTCGTTCGAATTCTAGGAGTAGGAGTGAAAATTTCGCAGGGAAAAGTCGAATTTTCAAACTTTCGGAAACTGAGACGACCTCTCCTCTTCTGAAGCTTATTTCCTCTCTTTTGGTGTGGAAGCGCCCGTACTAAACCATAGGAAATCCGCCATCTTGAAGAGGGAAAATCGTTTCCCGAAGGAAAATATAAAGTATGCTCTTGCCTGGACTTGAACTCGTAATAACGTTATTGATGCCTTTTCCAAAGGCTGTGACTCGCAATTTATTTAAGAGCCTGTGTACTTGTGTGCGCCAAATCGACATTTATTTTATATTTATTCTTATGTAATCCAAATTGGCAACACCTAAGTAACATTGTTAATGTGTCTTTGTTATTTCCAACGTTTCTATGTTATTGAACTCGTAACCTCTTGGTACGTGTCAGACATAGCGGCTACTAAAAATAGAAAGTGAAAATGTTGTATTTACATACGTCAAATCAGTGGCATATTGCCCTTCCTACTTTTTTCGGGGCCTTCGCAAGGTTTCATAGATGCCCCCCCCCCCTGGGTCAATAGATTCTGTATAGATTAGTTGGTACTCTATGTTATCTACAAATGTGTTGTTGACCATGTTATTTATTACAGACAAAGACCCAGCCTAGTATCTGTTAACAATGACCAAGTCTTTATTTTGCTCTGAGTCTCCCTCCCCCCTCTTCTCTTTTTCACATCTCGTCATAACATGTTTATTCTTTGATAAAATGATAACATGAAATGATGTTGTTGATGATAACGATGATTTTTGTCTTTGGTGAAACATATTGGGATTATTGGGTATCAGATTAGGATTCATTACAGTTCGCTTTGCTTATCAGTTCAACTGATACCCACCAAGAATCGAATGCTAACATCATAGGGTCAATAGCTTTGTGGTAATCTGACTAATTAGTTAATCAGAAGCTACAGTGGTGATTAGGGGAGTAGGTTGGGTGTGACGTTCAACAAATGGCTTTCATTCTTGTAGAAATGAATTAGTGGGTGGCCTAACGTCACAATTTTGGCCAAAAGCTGCATTTTTTCAGGAAAGCACCAAATTTGGTATGGACCTTCATTGGGAAAAAGTTACCTAGAACATTATATTCCAACATGGGGACGACAATGTCTTGCATACAAAGCAAACTACGATTGCCAAGTTATGTGTTCGTACTCCATGTACTTGGCATTATTTAAATACCAAATACAGTCAATCTGCGTTTAATCCAGGCTATCTCCACAACTACACGAAACTTGCTGGTGACATTGAAACTGTCGTACCACGGCATAAACCAGCTCGTTTGACACTGACCTATTTACCCCAACAGCAACTAATGATAAAGCTATTTTTTATGCTGAATGCTTGTACATTTCTGGTTATCCAAGTAGGTACTTATCATTGATATGTATATTACAAAGGTACTTTAATCAAATTTAATTAATTGTTTCTTCATAGGTGTAAATTTTCTCGTTCACAACGTATTAGCCAACGTAAACCTGTTGGCTTCTTGAAATTTAGTACCAAACTGTAGTGATCTGTTTTTGCTAATGTAATCAATCGCACATGAACTTATGAAATTCAAGAAGTTATACAACACACCTATTTCTTGTCTATTTACTTCCTAATAAATGTTAATAAAAAAAACTTCCTTTTATTACATTCCTTTCCAACACTGAAAAGCTTTTAAAAAACACAGCAGTAGTCTACATATTTAGAAACACAAAATGATAGATAACGATGATTTTTGTCTTTGGTGAAACATATTGGGATTATTGAGTATCAGATTAGGATTCATTACAGTTCGCTTTGCTTATCAGTTCAACTGATACCCACCAAGAATCGAATGCTAACATCATAGGGTCAATAGCTTTGTGGTAATCTGACTAATTAGTTAATCAGAAGCTACAGTGGTGATTAGGGGAGTAGGTTGGGTGTGACGTTCAACAAATGGCTTTCATTCTTGTAGAAATGAATATGCCTGATGGATCTGAGGTTCCATTTTGCTGGACAGATGGTCCTAAACTGTTAACCACTATGAAAAAACTGGCATGGTTCAGAAGAATGTGGAAATAACTGCAAAGGTTGCAGTTATTGCAAGACAGAAAGACTAGAAAGAGTGTGTAGAACGGAGGGAGTTGGGTTCCTCTTAGAAATGTTTCCTAGAAATGTCGAAACTCTTATCTCGCATTCGCATCGCTGACTAATTCGTTTTGTGTTCTCTTCAAAAATGACGTAGCCTGTCAGGTAAGCTAAAAGCAACAAATGAGTGTGGTCTTTTAAGTCGTGATTTCGAAATCTTGTTCCAGATTTTTATTAGAGTAAAGCGGTTTACATAAAGCACATCCTTTCTTTGTTGCCAATGCTAGCATTGAGGATTGAGAGGTTCTGGTAAAAAACATTGGAAAGCTAACACGTCTGCCTGGTATTCTAGTTCTACGGCCGATTTATTTGACTAAAGTGAAAGAATAATTTTCAACTCGAGTTCGGTTGAGTGAGTTCTGGCTCCGATAACCTCCAAGCTTCTCTTATAATCCTAGAACTATCTCTTTTACAAAATTTCTAGATGTTTTTATTTCATTTTTTATTATTATGGTTCATCCATTTGAATATGGCAGCAAGGATTCATCTAAAAAGTAGGCTACGTTGCCAAACGTGTCAAAGGTTCAACGGTAGAATATCTTTAAAGGAGGAAGGTACATTGCACAGTGCTTCCTCCCACAATGATACTTTTTTTTTTATGCCGATGGTATTCAGTATTCGTAATGATTTATGTATTCCTATAAAAAGTAACGAAAAGATGATTTCTTACTAGAATTGAATAATAATAAATTGTTTATTATTATTTTATTTCATTTTTTGAACAAAGACTTTGTTTGGACTGCTCAAGTAAAGGGAAAGGGACTTTTCAGTCTCATTTTGGCAGTATATTGCTCTAAATAAAATAATTAATTGATAACATTGCTCTAAATAAAATAATTAATTACTAAAAAACTGAAATTAGAACAACACGATGTCTACTAAATCCAGATAGGTAATGATAATGAATGATCACAAACATACCAAATTGCATAATAAGTACCCGATGCGAGTATTAAAAATAGATACCATCTTTACCTGTTCTAGAATTCAACCTCTTGGACTTGACCCTCAAAAAAAAGGTTACAGATCGAAGCTACCTCTGCTTTTTAAAAGAGAGAGTTTATAAAAATAGACCTTTACCTTAATTGCAACAATGCAAGGAGTTCTCGCATTCTGATTGGTTCTTTCATTTTGGGTCGATGACTCCTTGCTGCCATATTCATCTGGATGAATCATAGGTATTAATGGCGAAGTATTAGATTCAATATTCTAGATTAGGACGGTCGCCACAGTGTGTCGCGAAAGTAATTGGACCGTGCTTAGGGTATTAATGGCGAAGTATTAGATTCAATATTCTAGATTAGGACGGTCGCCACAGTGTGTCGCGAAAGTAATTGGACCGTGCTTAGCACTCACGATTTGCAAATTGAGACTTCAATTTGGTGAACTCACTGGAAAGATAACAAAAGAGAGGGGAGGCGGCTGAAATATGAACTTCAATCGATTTTTCCTGGCGTTATTAAATCATGAAGTGTTGAATTTCAAAATCACTCCTAATCCTAAGCGATCACCAACTCAAAATATAATCCACTCACGTTACCTAAGATCTAACTATTAGAGAATACAGTGGTTCATCAAAAGATGATGGACATAATGAAGGGAAGATTATCGCTAATGTGGACCTTTTTAGGACGCCTTGTACTAATTTTATTAGTAGGATTGCGGACAAAAAAGATCGCAATAACTAGGTAAGTACTTACCCATAAAACCCCAATGGCTATATGGGCAAAAGAGTACTTGAGTTTTATGAGACTTGCAAAGATGGTGGTGAGCTTTGAAACGATCTAACATTTCTATGTAAGGAAAGTACAAGTCTTGAGGAAAAGTAATAATACAGGATGCTTTGGCTTTAATGGAGAGATAAGCGTCTAAAAAAAACTAGCACCCAAGAAGTTAAATCTCATAATGAGATCATAAAGCAGCATAAGTGACACTAGAAGAGCACTAGCACCCAAGAAGTTAAATCTCATAATGAGATCATAAAGCAGCATAAGTGACACTAGAAGAGCATAACCACGCAGAGAGATTGGGAGTGTGCAGCACTCTCTATTCAGTACTTTCTTCTCTGACATTAACATGTACCTACCTTCTTACTTGTACCTAGTACCTACTATTATCTTAGGTAGACGGTAGACCTCTTTCATACATTTGCAGAAATCAGGGAACTTGAGTCTTACTTGTACCTAGTACCTACTATTATCTTAGGTAGACGGTAGACCTCTTTCATACATTTGCAGAAATCAGGGAACTTGAGGTCTCTATTCAGTACTTTCTTCTCTGACATTAACATTTACCTTCTTACTTGTACCTAGTACCGAACTTGATAAATTCATTACCAAATGAACTGAGAAATATAGACAGTAAAAACAAAATGAAATTGGAGATACAAAAACACCTTTTAGAAACGAACAATGAAATTTGACATAAGCAGAAATCAGGGAACAGAAAATAATATGTCAAAATATACAAGACCTTGGTTGTACTGCGGGGGCAAAGGGACTTTTCAGTCCTGTCCCAGCAGGATAAACAAGGTGTATCCTTTTTCAGTCCTATCCCAACAGGATAAACAAGGTTTACTTATCCTTTTTCAGTCCTGTCCCAACAGGATAAACAAGGTGTATTCTATTCAATTCTTCTTCCTAATGAATCCATTTTGGAAGAGCAGACTGTAACGACCCAAGTGAATCAATAACCAAGATGATACTTACCTCAAGTGAAAGACTCAAACCAGGTCACCTCTTTCGTGACCATCATCCTCATGGTGTAACAGACTCGGAATATGCTCGTCCTGTTAGTCGTCAGAGGTGAACTTGGCAAGTATGTGAGGCGTGAGAAGAGACTCGCTTAACCGTGAGAGCTTCAAGAGCCTTGTCTTTTTTAGGCAAGGCGTTCTAAAAATGGAACTTGGAGGAAAGATTCGTTATTCGTTTCGATTCAGTAGTCTGAAAATAATGGGAATATGGCTGGAAATTCTAGTATGGCATTTGTGCGAATAGGCTTTTATGTGTCCAAACATAGTCGACCGGCCATCGATTGACGGTCGATCGGCATCAATCGATGATCGATCGACGGCTGTTCACCATGTGTGGACTATAGTTACCTAGAACATTATATTCCAACATGGGGACGACAATGTCTTGCATACAAAGCAAACTACGATTGCCAAGTTATGTGTTCCTTACCCATAAAACCCCAATGGCTATATGGGCAAAAGAGTACTTGAGTTTTATGAGACTTGCAAAGATGGTGGTGAGCTTTGAAACGATCTAACATTTCTATGTAAGGAAAGTACAAGTCTTGAGGAAAAGTAATAATACAGGATGCTTTGGCTTTAATGGAGAGATAAGCGTCTAAAAGATTCTACTATGTAGGTAATACGAACAGAGTAATGTTATGTACCTACTTTACATAGCGGTCGTTTTGAGGAACAGCAAAAACACGTTACATGACTGCTACCGATCGTATTCGCTGAGAATGTTTGTTTAGTTTTATTTAATTCCGCTGACGAGTTTTCTTGGACCTTATTTATTCTGCTAGAACAGGACTGAGAAGTCCCTTTACCCCTTGAGTTTTCTTTTCTTGGTTCACTAAGTGGAGTTGAATTCACAGGATGATCTCTTTGCTTTTGGCTTTGGCCTGGGAAAAGGGTTATTCCCTTTGTAAAAGATCATTTCTGAAAAAAAAGCTACCTTGAATAAAGGGAATCTAGCAATTTAGCTAAAAAGTCTTTGGCATAATGTTGTTGACCTCATTAAATTTCTGATGTCTTTTCTTGGTGATTTCTTTTTACACCGAGTGTTTCTAGGAGATGGAGAACGTTACTTCTGTATTCTAACTTCTAA
>NW_007380672.1:0-20086 GCF_000475195.1 Diaphorina citri
ACAGCACCCAGTTGGGGGGGGCATTTCGATTTTTGAACAGGGCGCCAAATGAGCTTGATCCGGCCCTGACCATTAGGCAACCAATCAAATATTATTCTTGAATATAGGTGTACACGTTAAATTGTAATGTGTAGGTAGGTAGTTACACATTAGACTGGTGTTTTATATTTTATTTGTTCCAAGTTTTATACCTACGTATTTCCATCATTCTTCACTTCAATTAATGTGAAATCATCCATACTCCGAACTTGTAAAAAAAAGAAGAAAAGTTGAATTCGAAAGAAAACGAGAAGGAAAGAAAGTTTTTCTCCCTCCACGTTCAAAGTTTTCTCATTGCTTACCTTGCAAGTACATAGTAGTCAGCATTCAGCATATAGGCTGTGTGAAAATTCAAATGGCAAATTCGGCAGCGGCAGAGCCTTGTAGAATTTAGATTTCAGAGCCTTGCAGAATTTTTGATTTCAGATCCTTGTAGAATTTAGATTTCAGAGCCGATTTAGATCACAGAGCCTTGTAGGAATTTATATTTCAGAGCCTTGCAGAATTTTTGATTTCAGAGCCAATTTAGAAGAGCCTTGCAGAATTTAGATTTCAGAGCCAATTTAGATCACAGAGCCTTGTAGAATTTAGATTTCAGAGTCTCGCAGAATTTAGATTTCAGATCCTTGTAGAATTTAGATTTCAGAGCCTTGCAGAATTTAGATTTCAGAGCCAATTTAGATCACAGAGCCTTGTAGAATTTAGATTTCAGAGTCTCGGTCAATGTGAATGGTTCTAAAGAGTGCGGTAAACGAGCTGTAATTTCCCGGGATCCGGCCTGTTTTTGGAAGATATCACCTGCCTTTTAGGAACCTAATAAGTAGGTAGTAGTAGGCTTGCCAAATATCCAAAATGTCGATTCTGGACGCGAATCCGCGAACATAATTGCCAAATCCGCGAACATAATCGCGAAATCCGCGAACAAAATCGCCAAATCCGCGACCATAATAGCCAAATCCGCGAACAAAATCGCGAAATCCGCGAACATAATCGCGAAATCCGCGAACATAATCGCGAAATCCGCGAACACAATCGCGAATTTAGATTTCAGAGCCTTGCAGAATTTAGATTTCAGAGCCTTGCAGAATTTAGATTTCAGAGCCAATTTAGATCACAGAGCCTTGTAGAATTTAGATTTCAGAGTCTCACTTTGAAGCATCCATCCCCTCCCCTCCTTGGTACCTACATCACTGTTTGTCACTCTTATCCCCCCCCCCTCAATAACATCCTGGATACGGGCCTACTACAACACCCAGTAAAGGTACTGTAATGTTTGGCTGCAATAGTCCTACATACTGGACTCCGCACACAGAAATTTCGTTAGAAAATACCCCCGTTTCAATGTAATGTAAAGGTCCTGTACAACACCCGGTATGTACTTAAAGTTCTCCAAGTTGTGAAACAAGCACCCTGGACAAGCGAACAATTGGAAATCACAAAGGAGAGTGGTAATATGTCAGCGGGCTTAATGGATTTATTTCAATGTAATGTAAAGGTCCTGTACAATACCCGGTATGTACTTAAAGTTGTCCAAGTTGTGAAACAAGCACCCTGGACAAGCGAACAATTGGAAATCACAAAGGAGAGTGGTAATATGTCAGCGGGCTTAATGGATTTGCAATTTGTCTCTCTCGTTTGAAAACTCTCTCTCGGATTCTCGGAAATATCAATTGAAAACTTTTCGAACTTGGGGGAGGAAGAAAGAGAGTGAGACCGGGAGAGAGAGAGAGAGAGAGAGAGAGAGACAGGGCAAAAGAGGGAGAAAAAGACGTAAGAAAAGAAAAGTTGTAGAAACTACTGGAGGAAAAAATAAAATGACCGGAAAAATTTATGTCATAGTGCACACAACCTGCTCGTACTTTTGTTAAGAGCACGGGAACACTCTTCTCTCGTTTCAATAAATGTCTCTGAGGAGATGAGCTACATACATATATCAATGAAATAAAAGAAATAAAATGGGTATTTATTCCGTTTACGAGCTGTCCTTGTTATTATTCCTTTACTGGACTGTCGCTATAGCGTTGTTACCTATTGATTTAATTCCTATCAACGCTACGGTCAATGTGAATGGTTCTAAAGAGTGCGGTAAACGAGCTGTAATTTCCCGGGATCCGGCCTGTTTTTGGAAGATATCACCTGCCTTTTAGGAACCTAATAAGTAGGTAGTAGTAGGCTTGCCAAATATCCAAAATGTCGATTCTGGACGCGAATCCGCGAACATAATTGCCAAATCCGCGAACATAATCGCGAAATCCGCGAACAAAATCGCCAAATCCGCGACCATAATAGCCAAATCCGCGAACAAAATCGCGAAATCCGCGAACATAATCGCCAAATCCGCGAACATAATCGCCAAATCCGCGAACATAATCGCGAAATCACATAGGTACGATATGTACATAGGTACGATAGGTGATAGGTAACATACCTATTATTAAAAACAGATAAACAAAATACAGTTGAACCTGGATAAACGAGAATCCAAGGGACCAGCTCATTTTTTCGTTTAAGACATTCAATTAGATGTCAGATCGCAGTTCTCATATATTAACTTCCTCAAAGTTTCCTCCGGAAACAGTAAACTTCAAATGTGTCAAACACCATCCACATGAACAGCATAAAATCCAGACCTCCCCAGCCGGTCACTGTTCGATAATATTTGCATAATTTCTGTAAGAAAAACACGAAATTTGAGAAAGCACCAAAGAAAAAAAAAAGAGGACCAACACAATTTTTCTCCTCTTTGAGTTGAATAAAATATTTTCCTTGTAACTTTCCACTCAACAAGCCAAAGATTACGAGGGGGACGCAATTTGTTAAAGAAAAGAGTTTGTTTATGAGGGTTTAACTATGTGCTTTGAGGAGAATCTAAGGGCAAAAGGAAAAAAAAAAAAGAAAACGTTCCTTTGGGAATACGTCTCCCCCTATTTTTCCTTCCAGCAATGACTCTGAAAACAGTGAAAGCCTTTTAGAAGGGAAAAAAGTTTTAAGTGACCCAACAACAATATGTTATTAATAAAAATACTCGTATGGGCTGACTTCATTATACATGTGGACATGGGTAAAATAAACGGGAATTAATGCGGTGTTGTCAGGAATCGCACAACTTTTGCGAGAAAGCACCAGTAATTTTTGATCAAACCTTCACCAAAATGATTTGTAGTTGTACCTGAAATGACTGTTTTCATAATCTCCTTACCCGTTTATTACATAGATTTCATAGATCCCATCATGATTATTTCATTTGTGACCTTCTGAGCTTTCAAAATGTGTGTACCTAGACTAAATAGATACCTTCCTAGTTTTATGTTTCAAATCCAGCTGTAGGTATTAGGTAACGAAGAGTCCAATGAACTTTTCCAATTTTACGAAAATTTAAAATCCTGATAACCTGATAATGTTGATGTGTATAGTGAAGAACAATGCGAGCAAAAAGTTTTTGTCTTGAAAAATAGCTTCTGACTTTTTTAAAAAATAATTAGTTCCACAGCAGGGTTTTTGGTTTCTTTACTAAATGTCCAGCAAATTAAGGTCATTAACCCGGGAGTTATTAAATTGGGGAAAAATAAGTAAGACCTACGTATATTAGGTTCAAAAAAGTATCTGTACCTATCTACCTATAGGCAGGAAGGTGTTGTATTTTCTATGTTGCAATAAACAAACACTCAGACAAAGTAGGTAACTATAATTTTTGATATCAAATCGACAGACTGATAAAAATGATTGCAGATCATAAGAATTTTCATTATTTGTAGAAAAGTCTATTTGTAAACTAATGAAATAAATAAATAATGATTAGCTACCTACTTTGGTGATGAAAGATTACCAAAGTAGTCAGCATGTTGAATTAGAAAACCCGTAATGAAAAGAGGGAGCCTCCGTGCTTGTCAATAATAATAAAAAAAAATCTACAAGATTCTACACCCCACCTCCTGTTGAAAAAATCCAATAAAATAAATTAACATTAAGTTATGAACTTTCAAATGTTTAGCCAACACCTGAGAGCAGCCTAAGACGTGTTTCGTTCTTGTTGGAACTCATCAGTCAGACATAGCTCTCAGGTGGCCAGGAATTTGGAAGTGTTATTTATACTTCAGAGATGGAAATTGTGGAGAAACGAGAACCTGCGTTTTCTATGTAAGATTTTAGTTTAGTGTTGGGTGTTGTTGTGAGCGCCACAAACGGAAGATTATGGTAAATTGATATGGATAGATAGTAGAAAGGTAGTAACTCTTAGGTACAAGACGGATATCAAATCGACAGACTGATAAAAATGATAAAACATATCAATCTGATACCTAATCAACCCCCTGTGTTGAAGAAACGTTTAGCCAATAATAAGTATTATTTTATTTCTTTCTCATTTCGATAGGAAGGTAGAAAAAACCTACCTATCTAAAAACTTTCATTACTTTCCCATCGACCTAATTAGATAGAGTTTAGACTTTCGGGGATAAAATTCTTGATTACCTCTATGTACATACGTATCTACATTTAACTTGAATTTTTATTGGGCGAATTTTAGTCCCTGCGCCATCATCATAAAGGGTATAGGTACCTAGTTCTTCTTCATCTCTAAATAATTAGAGTATACCTACTTACCTAAGAAGAGGTTTTCTTTCTAGCCTTTTCCTATTAAAAAAATACCCGTCTATCTAATATTAATAGGTATACGTAAATAAGCAAAAAATAATTTTAAATTACCTGCCTAATAATCTTCTGAAAAATTTCCCATATTTTTGGGGAAAAACTTGTGCTCCTTGAGGTTCCTCTCAATTTTCTCGTTCTCTTTTCATACGTTAAGCTCCTTTCTTTTCTTCCTCGTCTATTTTTTTTCCTCCTAGGTTCCTGGGGTATACATTTTTTATCACGTTACGAATAGAGAAGGTTGCAATCAGAAGAACAGAGTTCACTTTTCAAGTATTATTTTATTTCTTTCTCATTTCGATAGGAAGGTAGGAAAAACCTACCTATCTAAAAACTTTCCTTACATCGACCTACCTAATTAGATAGAGTTTAGACTTTAGGGAATAAAATGCTTGATTACGTCTATGTACATACGTATCTACATTTAACTTGGATTTTTATTGGGCGAATTTTAGTCCCTGCGCCATCATAAAGGGTATAGGTACCTAGGTAGGTACTTCTTCTTCATCTCTAAATAATTAGAGTATACATACCTACCTCTTCTTCTTTCTAGCCTTTTCCTATTTAGAGATATACCCATCTATCTAATATTAATAGGTACGTATATAACCAAAAAAAAAAAAAAAAATTAAATCACCTACTATACAATCTTCTGAAAAATTTCCCATATTTTTGGGGAAAAACTTGTGCTCCTTGAGGTTCCTCTCAATTTTCTCATTCTCTTTTCATACGTTAACATATTTTTGGGGAAAAACTTGTGCTCCTTGAGGTTCCTCTCAATTTTCTCATTCTCTTTTCATACGTTAAGCTCCTTTCTTTTCTTCCTCGTCTATTTTTTTCCTCCTAGGTTCCTGGGGTATACATTTTTTATCACGTTACGAATAGAGAAGGTTGCAATCAGAAGAACAGAGTTCACTTTTGAAAGGAAATATTACCTCTACCTTCTTCGTGCTCACACAATGTTTGAGGAAAGCAAGGTATATCTAACACAACAGGAAGTATAGAAACATCATTGTGTACAAATGTATGTTGGTATATATTTTCTGGAATTATATTGTCTCATGAAAGCTGTAAGTGGACGGTAGAAAACACAAATTACCAGCTTTCTCACCATTGAAAATTTTATGTAAAAAGTACCAAATTAAAAATAAATAAAAAACAAAGGTAAAAGGAAACAGAGGAAAACAATTTTATTCATCAAAGTGTTTTTTTTTTAATTTCTTAAAAATTAATTTTGCTCATAGATAATAATGATTATAATAAAGGTAGATAATTAGGTAACTCTATGCGAAGTATAGAAACATCATTGTGTACAAATTTATGTTGGTATATATTTTCAGGAATTATATTGTCTCATGAAAGTTGTAAGTGGACGGTAGAAAACACAAATTGCCAGCCTAGTTAACTTAGTTGGTAGCGCGTCTGCCTTGTAAGCGCTAGGCCGCGGGTTCGATTCCCGCCCGGGGCGGATTTTATCCGTTTGCAAAGCATCAAGTTAGTGTCGTCTGGTGTGTGTATAGGTATTTAGACTTTGGAGACATTCATTGATTCTGATACTGCTTGCTAGGTAGATACCTACTCAAAGTATTTCATAAAGTATTTCATAAAGGATAAAAGAGAAGTAGGTAAGTAAATATAAACAAGGTATGAAAATACCAAAGTTTACAGAAGGTAAAGTGAAAGAATGATACCTACATTTTACATACGTACCTACATTGCAAAGTTGGGATGAACGAAAAGATTTGCACCTAAATGGTAAAATTTATTGTCTACTTAGGTAGGTAGTTATGATGAGCCAAACAAACTGACAGACAAGAGCTAGAAAGGTAAATTAAAATATAATTCGTCCAGTTAAAACTGTATTGAACTTTAAACACGCTTCTTTTATTCAAGTAAAATTTGCTCCAAGTTTAATTAGACAGCGGAAGTATTGTCCTCATTTTAGCACAATTTTTTTCCTCCTCCCAGTGACCTAATTCATGCTAATGTCGTTTCACATAATGAGTATTCACCTTAACTAATCCGCACCTATTTATTATTTAAAATGAAGGAAAGCGGTAATGAATATTTAAGTTAAAGGTTTTAAAAATACCACAACGAAACCTAAACTTATGCTTAAAACGACAAGGATAATATTTCCTGTGTCCCGTACATAAGCCCATCCAAAACATGTGACTTGTATCTACATTTCGTATGTACTTATATATACCTATGTATTTATCACCATAGGAATGTATTATTTATTATAGTCACACTATGTAGTATGATTTAGTACATGCTGCATGCCGCATTTTACATTATTACTTTGCAGTATAACTCGAACCGAATAATACAGTGGTGCAAAAGGTACCTCCACTAGTCTGCTGCTTTGTCCAATAGCATGTTTTCTCTCTTAGTGTGCTAGTATGTACTTAATAATATATACCTATGTATTTATTACCATAGGAATGTATTATTTATTATAGTCACACTATATACCTAGTATGATTTAGTAGATGCTGCATGCCGCATTTACATTATTACTTTGCAGTATAACTGAAACCGAATAATACAGTGGTGCAAAAGGTACCTCCACTAGTCTGCTGCTTTGTCCAGTAGCATGTTTTTTTTTTTTTTTTTTCTTTTTTTTTATTTAAAAAAAAATTTACTAACATAAAAGAAACTATAAAAAAGGCAAAAATTTTTTTTACTATTTACTTATCTAAAAAAAAACTTACCTACATGAAAGAAACTATTAAAATGCATAATAATTTATTTTTTATTTATCATACCTAATTTTTTATTAATTCCACTAATATCATCTTTTTTCCTCCAAACGAGTGGTCCTAAAACTGTCCTCAAACACGTCTAATTATAACATGAAAGCATGAAAGAGGAAATGAGATTCAGAGAGAAAAAATCAATAAAATTTATTAACGGAGTGCCCAAAAGTTTGGGTTGTCAAAACGACACAGAAGAAGGTAGATGCAGTATAAATTTCCCTGCGAAAAATCGGCGGAAAATCGGAAATCTCCCCCTAGCCTTCTCTCAAAAGTTAGTTCTCAGCAGTAGCAAATTTCAGTCTAAAAACTGATCGAGAGAAAACTTTGTGCCGAAGCTCAAAAGCTTGGAGAATGAAGAGAAACAGAGGAAGCAAGGCCGAACCTTAGACCTAGCCCCAGTAAATAAGTTAATTACCAAGCTATCCGTTCCATTGTTATCTCTCTATTGACAACATCGAAAGCTTCTGTCCGAAAGGGAGAACATAGGGGGAAGAAACTGGAGGGGGTGAAGGAAAACGAGAATGAGGGAGAAAGAGGAGGAGGAGAAGAAGGAAGAGGAGGACGAGGAGAGTTATAAGAGGGAGTGGGAAGGGGAGGAGGAGAAGAAGGAAGAGGAGAAGGATGAATCAGTAGAAGTAAGAGAAGTAGGAGGGGTAAGAGAAGGGGTTAGAAAGAAGAGGAGGAGGAGGAGGAGGAATTAATTTAACAAGAGGGACACGAAACAGGGGGTCACACATCTGCTGAAAGCTGTAGGACAGGGAAAGATAGGTCGTGAGGGGAAAGCTAGAGAAAGACGGTTAGAGAAGAAAAAGAGACGACCGAGGGGAAAGACGGTTGGTTTCCAACAAACGAATTGCGACAATGTAGATGCCGATGCAATGTTGTACATTCTAATGTACATTTTATGAGCTTGACAGAAAATACATAATGGTTTTACGTCCTTATAGGGGGAAAATTTATCTAAAAAAAATATCTACAGAGAAAAAACGGAAGAAAAGCAGGCAAAGAGGTCCTGAGAGGATATAGCAATTTTATAGAGTGTAAAATTAAAGCCATTTCCAACAAACGAATTGCGACAATGTAGATGCCGATGCAATGTTGTACATTCTAATGTACATTTTATGAGCTTGACAGAAAATACATTTTATATCCATCATACTCTCTAGATCTAGAACAGTGATGCCCAAACTGGGGTCCGCGGCCTCCGAGGGGCTGTGAAGGTCTTCAAGAATCCCGGGAAGATCACATAAACTACAGTGAAGGGGCCGCGGATCGTTCACAATTTAAAAGAAGGAATGTAAAAACGGGCCGCGTAGAAAAGAAAAGTTTGGGAACCCCTGGAATAAAGTCTGGAACTGGAGTGTTTCTGGTGACTTGTAGGGGAACGGGGGGGTATGTTTGTCTTACGGTGAGTAAAACAAAAGGAAGTCAAGACGTCTAGGTTAAAACGTTATGAGTAGATGTGAAAGATGTCAAGAAATTCTTCTGTGTAGAGGTACATTACATAATTATGTAGGTACATTAGAATACGATATTAAACAGAGTACCAACAATACCTACTCGTACACATAATTATGTAGGTACATGACATACTAAAGGTGTAATTTCTGGTTTTCTTCTGTCTTTTTCTGGGTACTTTCAGTGTCTACCGAGGCTGTTCTACCAATTATTAATCTCTTCTGGGCTTTCAACACAGCAACGAGTGTACATGATAAAGTAAGTCTTTTAATTTCAACATTATAAAGGCATTTTACCATCTTTCTAGCCAGCCTAGTTAGCTTAGTTGGTAGTGCGTCTCCCTTGTAAGCGCTAGGCCGCGGGTTCGATTCCCGCCCGGGGCGGATTTTATCTGTAGCAATGAAACAACTGTAACATTAGAATCTTGTGGCCTGTCACTAAAGACTCTTAAGGTAGAAAAACATTATCATCACGTCACGTGAAGTCATGGGAAATCAGAAAGATGTAGCTCAATGTTTTCCCATTGTAGGTCATCTCGTTACGTGAGCTCACGTCAAACCCCATAGAAAAAGACTCACGTGGTCTGTGTGTAACATAACCAATGCCCATCCCGTAGTATGCCTCTCATCGGATACCTAATTATGCTTCTAGGAATGATAAAATGAGACTTTAAGACTGCAACGTGCATTTACCAGAAAAGGTCTTTGGTCTTGACTTAAGAGTTTCAAGACAGTACCTAATATAAAGATTCACCATAAAGTATACCTACCTAATGTAGGTATGTATGTAGATTATGTAGCTACTGCTAAACAACTCAATATGAAGTGCATGCAAGAAAATTAATTTCTGATTAAGACTTCACTAATCTAATTATAGCAAGTTTGATGAAAATATTACAACCTCCTTTCCCTCTATCTCTCTCTCCCTCTCTCTCTTTCTCTCTCTCTTTCTCTCTTTTTCTCTCTCTCTCCCTCCCTCTCCCTCTCTCTCCCTCCCCTTCTCTATGTTGTCCCTTTTTTCTCCCTCTCCTTCCCTCTACCTCTCTTTTTCTTTTCCTCTGCTATTAATGAGGAGAATGGGCTGGCGTTATTTGTTCTTCATACTTTACCCAAGTTTTGCTTTAAATTGTTTCTTCTACTAATATTTTTTAACAATTGACAGATTTACACAATACAATTTTTTTTTCTGTTTTCCTTTTTTTCACTCTCCGCCTCCTCACTGTCTTTTTGTGACAGTTGCTTGGTTTTCTGTTGCTCTACAAGCGTAGGCTTTTACACAAATAGTGTACGGTACCACATGTTAAAACAGGAGCTTGGACTGTGGACACTGTGGTTCTGCGAAAATGTTATAGTTAGTGGGAGGGAGCTCAAAAATCCACTAGTCCTTCTGCTGTACTTAATTCTTCTGTAGAATTACAAAATATGTAGGTAGGTAATAGGTGCCTATCTACGTCAAAATAATATCTAATGCTATAAGGACAAATTACCGTCTTGCGGCCAAGCTGCACTACGCTATTCATAGCACCTAGGGACTTCTTTTGGAAATATAGGTACCTAAAACAAACTACCTACACATAAAATAAATAACGGACCCGCGTCAGCTACCTTTAACCTTCCACCCCATTTTGTATGTACATTGTACCTTGGTACGTACATATGTTTGTATGTTCTATTCAAGCTAAACCTCTTTTATTTGCATGTTGATAAATTCGCCACCGTCACGTAATATGTCAGCGGGTCCCATTTTGTATGTATGTACATATGTTTGTATGTTCTATTCAAGCTAAACCTCTTTTATTTGCATGTTGATAAATTCGCCACCGTCACGTAATATGTCAGCGGGAAAACAATTAAACTCGTCTTGAACAATGCAAACTATTCGGGCTAATTAAAATTTATGATAATGCTCTCGTGCATTTGTCTGCGAAAGTCGGCGGGAGAGTGTGTGGAAACAGAAATAACAATATGTGTGTTTGCTAGAAATTATTTCACGGAGGCATTTTTAACATGTCAAACAATTTTATAACAACTTTTCCAACAGGGAGAGAAAAGCCCTAGGCGCACGGGATGGAACAATGCTAACGAGTAACAAGCTCTTGTTTAAACAAAACATTAATCAAATAGATTCTAGGAATGACAACAAGCCACGTTTGGGGAGAGAAAAGCCCTAGGCGCACAAGGGATGGAACAATGCTAACGAGTAACGAGCTCTTGTTTAAACAAAACATTAATCAAATAGATTCTAGGAATGACAACAAGCCACGTTTGTTGAATACATTCACATGAAACTTTAGTACCTACCTACCTATCTTCTGTAAATGAAATCCCATTGATGAAATATTTCGAATGGTGACTAGGTACCCTTAACAGCTTGTGAATTTAACTAGTACCCACTTTGCTAGCTAAGATAAGTACCTATACTTATAGATACCTAAATGGAAAAAAGTGCTTCATTTTCATGGAACCAGCCAGCATGCTACCTTTGTCAAGCACATTACTTATAAAATCCCCACCAGAACCCACTTGGACACATTAGGTAGGTACCCAGCTTTATATTTCTGCCAAAAGTTTTCCCCCACGTAGGTACCTACCTACATTCTTGCATCCAAAGTTTCCCTCATGTACGAGCATGGTATAGCTTTGAACAATACATCATCTACTTGTCATCTCCCCTGAGATGCAAACTTTCATTGAAGCAGGAGGGGAAAAAATATCAAATACGTTCTCAAAGTCAATTTTGTTTCGCCAAGAAAGTTGGGGGTTTCATTTAATACGTCTTTGTGAGCATTTTCATCTGTGGGAATGAGGGACAAAGTTGTGTAGTTAATTAATTTCCAATAGCTCGTGGTCTGTGAGCCTTTATATTTATACCTGTGAGCCACGTTTCTGTTCTACGGGTATTTATAAAGAACAAACAATGGAATAATTGCCGTTCTCCTGCTTCACCGTGGAAAGCTCAGTAAGCTGATTTCACGCAACCAAGTAGGCAATTAAAACCGAGTAGAATGATGTGTATACGAGTACCTAAGTGAGATGGTTTTAGAAGAAGAGAGCTAGAAAAATGAGAATTCAAAATCAATTACATGGGTAGGTACTAACATTTTCTGAGATAAAAGCTTTATTTTTTTGTGGGTATCACAACTTTACTTTTAGATATTTTTTTTGTGATATTCTTTGTGGGTATCACAACTTTACTTTTAGTGCTTGCTTTACTTTCCGTATCCGTGAGATACTGAGATAGGCATGGCATCTCACGGTGTTGAAAGGATTAGGGATTTAAAAACCCCTTGGACGCCCAGAAATAATATCTGGGCTCCTTAAGTGTCCGTACTGAACGATAAGATTGGGGAGGAATTTATAACTTCCCAAGTACCTATACCTAAATATTTTTATTGTGACTGAGCTATAATATTCTTAGGAGGATAAACAAAAAGGACACTTTTTTTTATTATTTTTATTACCTACACAGGTAGAAAAACTGGAAAAGTGAACCAAAAATAAAAAGAAAAGTACCTAGAGTCAAGTTAGACCAGGTATCGAAAAAAAGGAGGAAGGAGGAGAAGAAGAAGAAGAAAAAGAAGGAGAAGAAGAAGAAAAAGAAGGAGAAGGAGAAGAAGAAGAAGAAGAAGAAGAAGAAGAAGAAGAAGGAGGAGGAGAAGAAGAAGAAAATGAAAACGTTTTCTGAAGTCTTCACTCATTTTTATAGGACAATTCTAATGGGTTGATGGAAAAGTCTTTGAAGTCAGCACAATTCTTACCCAAACATACGTATATATCAAAATAACCACACGAAAAAAATTACTCAGTAACCTACCCATATTATAGGCTACAGAATAATTAAGTACCTAGGTACCCAATAATTTGAGAGCTAGAGACCTAGGTAACTAAGTATCAAAGAGCTTTAGGCGGACAAATTTTTTACTGTCATGCTTAGCACATTGCATACACAATACAATTTCACGGCATTCATAAAAATCTCAATATTTCTCACCCCCCAGTCAGGCACAGAAAGAAGTGCTCACCTACAAAAGTATAGGAGGAAGTAACTTGGGATTCATTCCCTACTGAGAGATTCTTCCTGAACCTGTGATGTGTGCGGTTCTACAGGGAGTAACAAACATTTCCAGGATTATCTGACAACGTAACCTAAAACATCAATAGAAACTCAAGAGAATAGGGCCTTTTTTTCAAAACAATTTTATTTTCGCAACTAATAAAAAGCCTCTTCAAACAACAAAGAGTACAAAAATAAAGGGTAAAAACTGTAAAAAAATAAATCTATAGTCATCTATTTGTCCATGTACAGTGAGGGATTTCCAACACAATTTATTGAATCAACTATTGTAAGAAGGTACGCGAAGTCAAAGTTCAAGTTGCCCAAAGTTCAGAACCTTGAAATGGTCAACTCGTTGCGGACAATTGAATGTGAACTAGGTTTTCACTACGGGGGTCCCGGATTCGATTACTGACAGAGTCGAAATTTTTACAGGTCTGTGTTTGAAGTACGAGCTGCACTCATCCCCACAAGGCAAATAATTCTATTGGAACTTTTTCACTTAGATTCTAGAGAACTCAACCTCAATTAACTCAGTCTAATCAAAGTAAAATACTTATTATTACCATTGTACATGTACATATACCTACCTACTTAAATTGGATATTGATATTTTTCCAACCAGGAGCAGCTCCGTGAAGTTTTTTCGCAATTTCTCTTCGTAGATATTCCGAGGGCAATCCTTTTATTCCACTCTGAATAACTCAGGTATCAAAGTCTGCAACTATTACTCCCTCCCTAACTCCCTACCTTAATATACCGTCAGCATAATACTCATAATCTTTATTGATTTTGAAAAACAAAAAATATAGGTATAAGGTTCTTGCAGACAATTTATGTATTGATGGTGAACTGAAAAACAATATCCGTGGTTATGTAAGTTTCACAATAGGTTTGCACAACGGAGATCCCGGATTCGATTCAAAGAAGCTTCGAAAATTTACTTGTCTGTCCTTGAAATACGAGGTTCACTGAACTCATCCCCACAAGTTCAATAACTCATTATTTATTTATTTTTGTTCATTATTATTATTAATATTTTTTTTATTTTACTTAGATTTTAGAGAACTGTTCAAACTCGACAGTTTGTTTCAACTTTAACAAAGAACAATACTTATTATTTTGCTGTAGGTACATTGTACATATCTATTTAAATTGGTTATTGATATTTTTCCAACCAGCAGAGCTCCTCTGAAGTTTTTTTCGCAATTTCTCTCCGTAGATATTCCGAGGGCAATCCTTTTATTCCACTCTGAATAACTCAGGTATCAAAGTCTGCAACTATTACTCCCTCCCTAACTCCCTAAAAAGAAAGGCATAGTTCGCTCCCTGTATAATATCGTATTTTCGACATTATCATCATCCCGTAACATCATGCCTCGACACAAAAATAAAATTGTCAATAATGAAATTCCATACGACTCCTTTTTTTCGAAAAAAAAAATAAAAAAAATAATGGTTTTACGTCCTTAAAGGGGGAAAATTTATCTAAAAAAATATCTACAGAGAAAAAACGGAAGAAAAGCAGGCAAAGAGGTCCTGAGAGGATATAGCAATTTTATAGAGTGTAAAATTAAAACTGACAACAACGTAACCTAAAACATCAATAGAAACTCAAGACAATAGGGCCTTTTTTTTAAAACAATTTTATTTTCGCAACTAATAAAAAGCCTCTTCAAACAACAAAGAGTACAAAAATAAAGGGTAAAAACTGTAAAAAAGAAAGAGCGTAACCAACCTAAAATATCAATAGAAACTCAAGAGAATAGGGCCTTTTTTTTCAAAACAATTTTATTTTTCAAAACAATTTTATTTTCGCAACTAATAAAAAGCCTCTTCAAACAACAAAGAGTACAAAAATAAAGGGTAAAAACTGTAAGAAAGAAAGGCATAGTTCGCTCCCTGTATAATATCGTATTTTCGACATTATCATCATCCCGTAACATCATGCCTCGACACAAAAATAAAATTGTCAATAATGAAATTCCATACGACTCCTTTTTTTCGAAAAAAATAATGGTTTTACGTCCTTATAGGGGGAAAATTTATCTAAAAAAAATATCTACAGAGAAAAAACGGAAGAAAAGCAGGCAAAGAGGTCCTGAGAGGATATAGCAATTTTATAGAGTGTAAAATTAAAGCCATTTCCAACAAACGAATGGTATAAGGTAAAAATATACCTAGGTATAGTGTGTCCAGATCAATGTGACAGCCAAAAAAAAAAAAAAAATGCATTGTTGCCAAACATGTCACATGTGCAATGGTAGAGAATCTCTAAAAGGGGAAGCTATATTGCACAGTGCTTCCTCCGACAGTGAAACAAAGAACAGGTAATGCGATATCCACCTTACCTGTTCTGGAATCCAACCTCTGAACTTAGAGCTACCTCTGTATTTTAGAAGAGAGAATTTATCAAAAATAGACCTTTACCTGAATTGCAACAATGTAAGGATTTCCTGCAATCTGATTGGTTCCTTCATTTTGGGCCTGTCACATTGATCTGGATGAACTATAGGTATTTTATGTTTCCATCATTGTAGGAGGAAGGAGCTTTCTGACTAATACACTGAGAAAAAACTAGGGTGCCGGCAGCCTAATCGGGTGACTGGGTTCCGGTACTCTAACATGGAATTCTATATCGGGAAGCTCGACACTATTTTAAAATATAGCATTCCTACAGCCTAAATCAGGCGAAATAACCCAATAATAGAGTTCCTAAACCCTAAACTTGTGGCAACCTGTCACATTTTTTTTTTTTTTTTTTCAGTGTAGGTCACAATATAACTCCAGTAGGAAGGTAGGTACATAGCTACAGTGGTAGGTACTACCTAAGTAACCTAAGATAGGTATTTGTTGATGGTACTGGACTACTGGGTCAGATGTACCTACACCTACCTACATATTTATTGAGAGATTGAATTTTAAATTAGTCATCAAAATGATACGTAAGCCTATACCTACGAATCTGGATGCAATGATCCAAAGAAGACAAATTATAAGCCTCATCTGCCAGTATTTGTTTGCTTCTACATGATGATGATACCCTTGTGTTTCAAGTGTAATGTAATTTAATTTAAGAAAAGCAACCGTTCAATTTATTTCCTACTTACTCGGAACAATAAAAATAAACAAAATAAAACAAAAATAAATATTTCTTGGATGGTGCTAAAGAACAATAAAATTTTCCGGGGCTCTACTTTAATGTTCCCGTTTAAAAGAATTTCGTACGGAAAAGAGGGGCAAATTTTGGAACTGATGTGTACGTAATATATGAAAATACACAGAATATAGTACTTTTACTTAGAGAGAACTGTGTTTTCCCTTTACTTCAGGTGTGTACAGAACTACATATCTCTAGCCAAATGCTACACTGTACAGACCTAGGTCCGTAATCCACCGATATGCTACAGTGCTCTGACAATGAGGTAGTAATATTTATTTACAAGTGGTTAAAACACCAGTTTTGTATTGGGCAAAAGTCGTTCGTTTTTGTGTTTGTGGGTCGGTCGGCCGTTTAGAATTTCTTCTCTTGAAGAACCCCAAGAACAGTGTTGTAAAAAATCCTCAAATGCCAAATGGAGACATTGATGTTTGTGCTAACATTATTGTCACTCGGAACTAATAAGGGTTAAATTTTCTTTAGGAACCGAACAATTAGGTTGCTAACTTTTGAAAAGGAAATTTTCCTGGATAAGGGATATAAAGGAAAAGCAAAATCCTAAGAACAGTGTTGTAAAAAATCATCAAAGGCCAAATGGAGACATTGATGTTTGTGCTAACATTATTGTCACCCGGAACTAATATGGGATAAATTTTCTTTAGGAACCGAACAATTAGGTTGCTAACTTTTGAAAAGGAAATTTTCCTGGATAAGGGATATAAAGGAAAAGCAAAATATACAAAAACATTCTATTCCCTGCTTTTAGCACGAATCTACAAAACGCACCTGCTACTGTGAATTTCATGATAACTAACCGTCTGTTGTCCAGGAAGAAAATACTAAAAGACGCTTTCTAATGGTAGAGAGGGAAAAATTAATACATAATTTACCTGGTGAAGTTAGTAGCTTTTAAGATAGTCCTTGGATCACTTTTAAAAAGATCTTCTACGTTTCATCTTTCAAGGATTGGGTACCCATAACTGCCTACATTTCGTTATAGACAAGACATCAGACTGAAATACTTGGTCACGGCTAATAATAATAAATAAATAAAAAAATGGAGGAAACATTTCGCAATCCTTGCATGCAAGTAAATCAAGTTTACTTTTATTTTGTTCTTTGTTTTTTAATTCACTAATCTCTCACTAAACTCTTTTTAAAATACCATTTCATTCGGAAAAAAAACGGAAAAAAATAGCTAAAAAAATAAATGCAAGGGTATTACAGGTTGGGGAAGAAATTTTATGTAAGGAAGTATTTTACAAATGTAATGATAATGAATTTACTGGAATATAAGAATGTCTGTGAATAGTGTGAATCTCATAATATACGGGGTAGGAGCTGATACACCTTATTACCTAAATTACGGCTAGGTACGAAATATTGCTTTTGTTGGGAAATTTAGCACATCCACTGATTTCGCAGTGCTTGAGCTGGGTTTTTTATTCCTTGATCAACTAAAGTACTTATATTATTACCTAAATTATGGCTAGGTACGAGATTTAGCCAACACCTGGGAGCAGCCTAAGACGCGTTTCGTTCTTATTTGAACTCATCAGTTAGACATAGCTCAGGTGCTGGCCAAGAATTTGGAAGTGTTATTTAAACTTCAGAGATGGAAATTGTGGAGAAACGAGAACCTGCGTTTTCTATGTAAGACCTCCTTCTGCTGCGTCAAGCTCCGACCAACCTCCTTCTGCGTCAAGCTCCGTCCAACCTCCTTCTGCGTCAAGCTCCCTCCAACCTCCTTTTTTTTATTTTGATGTTATTTTTGTTTAATAAACCAATTGTTATAAACAATTTTTTTAAACATTCCATACTTTTGTTATTTATTATGTATATCACATGATAATCTGAAAAGACATTTTTATAAAAACCATTCTAACATTTCAAATACATATAGTTTTTGGTGAAGACAAAAAGTATTAAATGTGTCCGAACAAACCCCATATACTGTCCGAACACGCCCCGAGCACGGGGCCAGTTCGGACAAAAATCTATGTTCACCTTTTTCAAAACCAGAGGAAAGATAATTATTTAATAATTGTTTTGTTGATACCATGCTATAGCCAGGAAAATTTGCTATCCGATGGTAGTTAAAGTTTTCCAATATCATTTGTGAAAAAAATTTAAATAGCGTTATGTTTAGAATCAAAAACTTTTCTTTTTATTTTGATACCTATTTCCCTGAAAAAATACCATAAAAGAAATGGGGACGGGACACGTTCGCATGACCTCCAATTTTTTTTAGTTCTCAAGGAAGTACCAAAATAAAAAGTTCGACAGTAAAAATTCTATGGCTCCTGTAGCAATTTATTATTAGTTCTTGTAATAAAGTTTATACATAATAGTCTCGCGACCATCACAAGATTATGCTTGTCTGGTAAGCAAGAGGACGTGGGTTCGTATCCCAAACGAGATATTGAATTTTATCAACTCAAAAACAATGGGATGTCCTTCATGAAAGATATAGGGACGGCGCGAACGATCTGGTGTTCCAGAGTTAAAGCGCATTATAGGGGGAAAAAAAGCTTTAGGGAAGCGCTTCCCTTACTTTTTCCGTACGGTTTTTCCTAAACCCCCTTCTTACCACTAACTTTTTTGTTCTTTCTAAGATCCTAAATTCTAAGATCATTCAACCTGGATTCTATGATCACCAGTATATCGGTATACTCTAGGTAGGTACCTACCCACCTATATGAGTTTTAAAAATCTCACCACACGAAAATGCTCAAAAACAAGTTTCGTTTTCGTCTGTTGGCGTCACCCTGTAGAAAGTAACAAGAGGATGGAAAGATCCGAAGATAGCTCTTACAAAAGCCTGCGAACCTATTCTTTACCTCTATACCTCCTTGGTCCCTACCCTCTAACTACCTCCTCTATCATCCTCTATCTCCCTCTCTAGCATCCTCTAACTACCTCCTCCATCCTCTAACTCCCTCTACTTCCACTCGAAGGTAAACTCCAAACAAAAGTTCTAAGGTTACATTTACCTATCGTACGTGAAGTCATCAAAGTTCAAATTGATTTGGAAAAAGCTCACACCGAAAAATGAGTCTTCTTGCAGACGAATAAGTTTCTGTAATACCCTGAAGTGTTAGCAGTGTTTTTACGTATTTAAATCATTTGTTTTCGTGTTGGTTTTTTTATGAAAATATTTTTTGTGTAAAGTGTCGGAATGGGGCCAGTTCGGACACTGGACTCGGGGCCTGTTCAGACGGCGTCCGTACAGGCCCCGAGTACTAAATTAGGTGTTTAGAAATTTCAATCATCGGAGTTTGTACCTACTTTGTCCTATATCTGTAGTTAATTTAATATAAAAATTTGGTAATCAGGTCTGTTTTATGTAGGTATACCTACCTAACTTATGTTGACCCATTTTAAATAAAATCAGGTCTGTTCTATGTAGGTATACCTACCTAACTTATGTTGACCCATTTTAAATAACTTTTTAACCCTTTTTTTTACTTGATGTTTTGTCAAAATCCATAAGTATTCGAGAATCGGCCCGAGCCCACATGATGTCTTACAGCACTTTATTTTCAATTTTGAAGAAAGTTCAGAATGCAGCTGCGATAAATCCCGTTCCACCTCCTTCTGCTGCATCAAGGTCCACCCCATCATCTTCCAGTGCGTCAAGCTCCGTTCCACCTCCTTCTATCTTCCAGTGCGTCAAGCTCCAAGGTCCACCCCATCATCTTCCAGTGCGTCAAGCTCCAAGGTCCACCCCATCATCTTCCAGTGCGTCAAGCTCCAAGGTCCACCCCATCATCTTCCAGTGCGTCAAGCTCCGTTCCACCTCCTTCTGCTGCGTCAAGCTCAGTCCCATCTCCTTCTGCTGCGTCAAGCTCCGTCCTACCTCCTTCTGCTGCGTCAAGCTCCGTCCGATCTCCTTCTGCTGCGTCAAGCTCCGTTCTACCTCCTTCTGCTGCGTCAAGCTCCGTTCTACCTCCTTCTGCTGCGTCAA
>NW_007380673.1:0-9881 GCF_000475195.1 Diaphorina citri
TCTCGGACAGACCTAAGTCTGTCAGACTGTCTGAGAGACCTGTCGGAAAGTGTGTGACGGAAAAACCTTCAGACTTCTCGGACAGACCTAAGTCTGTCAGACTGTCTGAGAGACCTGTCGGAAAGTGTGTGACGGAAAAACCTTCAGACTTCTTGGACAGACCTAAGTTTGTCAGACTGTCTGAGAGACCTGTCGGAAAGTGTGTGACGGAAAAACCTTCAGACTTCTCGGACAGACTTAAGTCTGTCAGGCAGTCTGACAGACCTGTCGGAAAGTGTGTGACGGGAAAAGCCTCACACTCGTATTTATGAACAAGAATGATCGTTCTTAGATCAGTCTCAAGTCAAATCCTTGAGACTATGCTTAGCACGAACTTAAGAGCCAGCATTTTGTTCATAAATATGGGTGTCAGACTTTTCGGACAGACTTTGACATGAAGGTCAAACTAGTGGCCTCTCATCCCTCTCCATGTACATAGCTATAGGTACCAATACACATCTATTCAACCTTTGTAGGAATCTGGTTGAAGACATTTTAACCTTCACCCTATCCAGAAAGAATTGCATTCGGAATTTGTTTCCCATTTTTAATATGGGTGTCAGACTTTTCGGACAGAGTTTGACATGAAGGTCAAACTGGTGGCCTCATCCCTCTCCATGTACATAGCTATAGGTACCAATACACATCTATTCAACCTTTGTAGGAATCTGGTTGAAAACATTTTAACCTTCACCCTATCCAGAAAGAATTGCATTCGGAATTTGTTTCCCATTTTATTCAAAAGCATTCAAGTTGTAGAGGGAAAAGTCGCTGTATAATATCAAACAGCATTTGAATACCCCCCCCCCCCCCTGCTGGCGTCCTGTTACACCAGTAGCAGCAGTAGTTGAGTTAGTAGAACTACGAGTAAGTTGGAAATGGGTCCTGAGTGTTTGTATAACAGAAATTTCAATTTTGTTTAGTTTGAGATAATGGTCAAGTACGATATCATACATATTTCTCGACATGGTCTTCACTTGACTGGAGTGTAGTCAAGTGAAGACCATGTCGAGAAATATGTAAGAAATTTCAATTTCTAGAAATTTTCGTATGATCAAAATTTTGTAAATTTGCAAAATGATCGAGTGATATACGTACTACAGTTTACTTTATGTAGGTATACAACTCTGGTATGATTTTTCACTGCATTGGTATCTACACCTACTATAGGAAAAACACAATATGATCCTTTATGACAGCGCAGCGTTTGATCGTAACTTTACAGCAAATCATTAAATGAAACTTTTTTTTACTTTTTACCATGGATTCATTTTGATGTTGGGTTAGGTAGGTAGAGGTAGGTTTATAAAAAATGGATTTCTCAAGCATAATTCCACTGGAAACCTGAGCAAATGTAGATAGTACCATTCAAAAAAATCTGGTGTGAACATTACACGACTTTCCTTATCCTATTGAATGGTGCTTATTTGGGTGTTGTTCTATTGTAACTTTTACAATATCTCTCACCGTTTAGTCAGTATTGCTGGAAACCACCAAAAAATGATCGAAAACCGCCAAAAAGTGGTCAAAATACCGCCAATCGCAGCACATATCTTAACCAAACGTTTCTTGTTACATCCTTGTCACATTTGTGGACTACATACCAAATTTCAAGTCTCTAGCTCACACCGAAAACTGCCAAAAAGCGGTCAAAATACCGCCAACGGCAGCACCTATCTTAACCAAACGTTTCGTGTCGCATCCTTGTCACATTTTGACAGCTGCATGCCAAATTTCAAGTCTCTAGCTCTTACCGTTCTCGAGATATTTTGTTTAGAGACAGACAAAAGGACAGACAGAAGGACACACGGACCAATGGCTGAAACTTTGTATTTAGGGTCTAGGGACCTAAAAACGTGTTTTGGCACTAAAAACTGACCCTCGAAAATTTGACCCGATTACATTCAACGCCTTCAAACTTTGACCCATCATCACTCACTATTCAAACACTAAAGAATAGGTACTACTATAGGTACATGAAGACATTACAATCATCTGTGACAGTAACTTATGACATCCAGCAAAGTTTGTGAGGCTTGGGCATACTTGCACAATATTATAGAACATAAAAAGGGAACGCCTTCAAACTTTGACCCATCATCACTCACTATTCAAACACTAAAGAATACTGCTGTACATGAAGACATTACAATCATCTGTGACAGTAACTTATGACATCCAGCAAAGTTTGTGAGGCTTGGGCATACTTGCACAATATTATCCTTCAAACTTTGACCCATCATCACTCACTATTCAAACACTAAAGAATAGGTACTACTGTACATGAAGACATTACAATCATCTGTGGCAGTAACTTATGACATCCAGCAAAGTTTGTGAGGCTTGGGCATACTTGCACAATATTATCACTGTCCATATGAATTCTCTACTGTGGTCACTTGAGTTCACAAACTACAGCCAAGCCAAGGGTTGGTGACTAAAGCCTTTGAATAAAAGTCTACACATAAAATATACAATGTACACATAGGAGACCACAGAAAGTTTTACTGACTTTTATTCTGTGAAATGGAAAGTTTGTTATCTGTATTACACCATACACCAGTAGGAGCAGTAGTTGAGTTAGTAGAACTAAGTTGGAAATGGGTCCTGAGCTCCTGAGTATTTGTATAACAGAAATTTCAATCTCTAGAAAATGCTCGTATGATCAAAATTTTGTAAATTTGCAAAATGATCGAGTGATATACGTACTACAGTTTACTTTATGTAGGTATACAACTCTGGTATGATTTTTCAAATTTCACTGCATTGGTATCTACACCTACTATAGGAAAAACACGCTATGATCCTTTATGACAGCCCAGCGTTTGATCGTAACTTTACAGCAAATCATTAAATGAAACTTTTTTTTACTTTTTACCATGGATTCATTTTGATGTTGGGTTAGGTAGGTAGAGGTAGGTTTATAAAAAATGGATTTCTCAAGCATAATTCCACTGGAAACCTGAGCAAATGTAGATAACACGATGCAAATATTGCTCATCAAATCTATCAGAACTCTCCATAGTACCTACTAATAACAACAAGGAGATAAAAAAAAACATTCAAAACTCATAGCAAAACAGACGGAATCAATTTGAAGCGAAAAATGCTGATAAAGTGATGACTAGAAAATACATCAAACGGAATATTGAGAGAGAGAGAGAGAGAGAGAGAGAGAGAGAGAGAGAGAGCGAGAGAGAGAGAGAGAGAGAGAGAGAGAGAGAGAGAGAGAGATAACTCCCTGTTTATTACAGAACGCGTTTGACAATGAAAAATTTACTAGCAAATCCCCCCCCCCTAGCTAATAGTAGTAGTAACAAGCTGGGTCCGTCCCTCCGAGAATTTGTGCATATGGTCGCGCTCCCTTATTTTTTGCTCATTTTGCCATATTTTAAGCATTTTTGGGTAAAATATAAAACTTTAAGAATAAAGAAAAAAAAATGCAAAAAAAAAAGTACTAAAAGAGAACCGTACTTAAATGGTGGTTATGCATTTGGGAAAAAAAGAAATTAGCATGAAAGGTCTATTCCTATGTAAAAAGTCCTCAAAAATCCAAATCTGAAGTCAAAACAGCGAAAAATTATTTCAAAAGGTTGGAAATTCAATTTTTATTTGACGTTCCAAGGAAAAATGTAAAATAGTTGCCTCTGATTCTTGAAAAAATTGCTTATTTTGCCATGTTTTGAACAAATAAATGCCATATTTTCCCAAAAATAAGTGCCATGTTTTTTGGTGACATATTTTGGAAAAATAAGTGCCATATTCTGAACTTCTCTTATTATTACTATTGTAATTTTAATAAAGGAAGGACGGACTAAAAAAAAGCATAAAGCATGGCTAATAAAAAATTCATATAGCTACCAGCAAATATGGGAAAGCTGACGTGTTATACATATATATTGATGGATGAAGTAGTAGAGGTGTTAACTCTATCTAGATCAGTGGATACCAAATTTTTTGACCTTGTTACACAGTTTATGCAACAAAACATTTGGTGAACTTCTGTCAATGCTAGGTTTGTTAGGTGTAGTTAGAATTTTGTGAAAAGATAGTCTGTTAGTAAAGGGTCCGCCCGTATGCGTAAGTAAATAAATGAACAAACCAAACTGTTCTAAATCTAAATTTTGTACCTAGATAGCTAGAAAAGATACCTTTCAAGAATTGATTCTTGGTTTATAAAAGGATTCATGTAATACTTTGTTATAATTATAAGGAGAATGCCTCAACAGTCCTATCTCAGAAAATTACCACATCTGTGTTCTTACTGTCCATGCCACCTGCCACCTGCCATTATTTACGCTAGAATCATCTCGACGAATATTGGACTAAATCCGAACTCCATTACATAAACAGCCTACCTTAAACTCAAGTGTTAAGCTTCACGAAACTAGAATATACGACCTCCCAACTAGAATATATGTATAGGTACCAGTACTTCTTCAGTATTATCCATTTTATTTGAACTAGGTATGTATGTCTAATTAAGTTAAAGTCTTCCGTAAATCTGACCACATAAGTGACTTGGAGTGGAGGGCACGGGGGGGGAGGGGGGGGGAAGTAACTTTTCAGATATGTGTGGGATGTACAGGTACCTGGGTAGAAGTTGAGTCACACAACTAACCTTTGGAACTGATTGAATTACATAGATCCAAACAAGGTAGAGTTTAATTGAGCCTTTAGCTAAAAGCTGGGACTTTATTCATCCCCATACTCAACCCTTGATCTACTTTCTATATCTCCATCCTAACCTACACGTGCTTATTATCTGCTACCCATTTTTCCTTTTTTTTTTTTTTTTTTTTTTTTTTTTTTTAAGAGGATTGATAGAGGGTCTTCTGCAGAGATCTTATCATCCCTAAAGCGAAGAGAGAAGGAAAGCAGGATAGGAGAAATTTATGGGTGTTTAGGATAAAATCCGCCCCGGGAATCGAACCCACGACTAGGTTGCCTTTTTGAGGATTGAACCTACCACTAATGGCTTCACTGTTAAAACACACACAGAAAAGGGTATCTACGAAGCCCTCAAAGGACTTTCGGCCCAAAATCTAGTGATCAAATCATCTTTACATGTAATATGTTTGCCTAATGATATATGGGAGCATGGGACACACTACTCACGGGTTATCTAGACGCGACAGCATGACAGCAAAACTTGGACCTAACTTTCTTTCCTTCAATGACATCACAACATATTTCTAATTTCTACTCCTCCTAAATTGTAATAGAGTAAAACTTGGACCTAACTTTCTTTCCTTCAATGACATCACAACATATTTCTAATTTCTACTCCTCCTAAATTGTAATAGAGTAGGTAACTAGAGAGTTATCTTTCTACAACTACAACTACAGAACTACTCTTAAATTGTACTCGTATTGTGCAATGCTTGTTCATTTTGTTTTTTGGCACAAGAACTTATTCTTCTTCAACATCGTAAATTTCACGTTGCTTTACGTTAAGATTTAAGTGTTCTGATTACACTCATCATGCACCATACCTACCTACCTACCCTATACTGTAACATACCTACCCTAAAAAGTAACAAAAGGTCGAAAATTCAATTTTTAATTGCCGTTCTAATGAAAAAGTTCAAAGAGTTGTGACGTCAGATTTCACGCCAAAATGCGCAGAACCGCTTGCGCACAAACAAACGAAGCGGGAGTCATGAATTATGACGTCATCGCCTACGGGAGCGTATGCCGTGACGTCAAACTTCACGATTTACCGGTATTTTTTAAATCGATTTATCTCGAAATCTAGAAGTCGTAGAAGAAAAAGAAAAATTCCGTTGGTCCTCATTTTTCCTGCTCTATGACTTTGAAACATCACCCAAGTAAGCGCAACTGATCTATTAGGTCAGTTTTCTTCTTGCATCCCAATACTTTCCGGAGATGTCTTGTGTATTTAGAAGGACATTAATGTAGTGGCGCCTTAACAGAAAACCCCCTCAAGGCATAACCAAGTATTTTTTTCTACTTTGTAACTACTAAGTAACTTTTGTACATACATTTCTTCCTTGTACTCGTCCCAATATTATAAATTGTTGTAGTTTTGTAGTTTATTTCCAACGCATTTCTTCTCTTATTCTTCCTGTTATAATTTTCTTCTTTTCTACTCGTATAACACCCCAGAGCGAGATTAGAAGGTAAAAAAAAAAAAAAAAAAAAAAAAAAAAAAAAAACCTGAGGTTATTCTCTTTAAGACTTTTCTTTTCAAGGTTGGATATGTAGCCGTTTCAACTCAGCTCCAAGGTTATATTTTCTGGTATGGCCGGCCATTAGGCTGATGCGACTATCGGACAGATGTAGGTCTAATCAGACGTTAGAACGTGTATACCTATAAAGCTTCGGACACTTTTTCGGCACACGCGTTCTGGATAGACCTATAGTTCTAACCGACAAATAGTGTGAGTGGTCGACTCAACAGAATACAGGTTTGGAGGGACTCGTCCGTACCAGCTACAACTATCTTAGTATGAAACACCCTGTATATTCCCAGCTTATTTATTATTATAGGTAAAACGGATAAAGCGCCAAGGTACAGAAAATGTTGCAAGAGATAGCGAGATAGCTAAGCAATACCAAACAAGCAATAACAATCTCTCCTGCGGGACTTTCTTCTTCTTCTTCTTCTTCTTCTTCTTCTTCTTCTTCTTCTTCTTCTTCTTCTTCTTCTTTTGCAATTTATTCTGTCGACATATTAAATTTATTTGTGTTTATTTAGGCTTTCTGTTTTCTGTCCGTAATCGTCGCTGACGCACTCTCCCGAGTTGATGCCATCCACGCAACTCTCGACTACAAGTCCCTGGCAACCTCCCAGCAAAGCAAATATCATTTTGGAATAATTTGGGAACCTGGTTCTCCGCCACATCAACAACTATACAGGATCCTTCAGTAGATCTTAGAATAGTGGAAATCTGGGTTTCCCTTTTGGTCGCTGCGTTCAGTGAACCCTGTAGACATTACAAGAGCACGGAATTTATTAAAGAAACCAACTCAAAGTGAATGCAAGGAATCAGAATAGTGGAAATCGGGCTTTACTTTTTGGTCGCTGCGTTCAGTGAACCCTGTAGACATTACAAGAGCACGGAATTTATTAAAGAAACCAACTCAAAGTGAATGCAAGGAATGGTAAGCAACCGCTTCTCCTTATTCATACTAGAGCGGGAGCTGAGGTACATTTTTTCTACCTCATAAGGTACAAAATTTTCTTCCTATGGATCTGATGGGGGTTGGCGAGTACATTTGATATTTTATTCTTCTTTTATTTTAAGCAGATTCAATCTCGGAAAAACAACGAAATAGATCTAGGTAGCTAGATTTATTTTGTATGATGAAATCACACAAAACAGCAAAGAGTAATTTAAGCACGTGTTTCGTTTTCCAATTGCTTTATAGTTTTATAGGTAGGTAAATAATAAAATCCATAAATGAAACAAATATAGGTACAAATACCAAACACGTACTTTTGCCTTGCAGCAAAAACAGTAAAGGTAGGTAATTATTTTTATATTCATCATTATATTATTGAAAATTTATTTCACTAACCCCCTGTGATTACATACTACATAAGTATTTTATCGTACACCATATACTACCTAAGTAGGTACATACAAACGGTAAATCCTGTCAAGTCAGTCTCCTATATCAGTATCTGTATATCCTCTGAAATTACTGCCTCAGGATTCACCCCTATTAGTTCACATGCTTAAGTTCTCCTAATTATTCCCCAGCCGTTAGAGTCATTAACGTCATGCTCAGGTCTTGGGGAGAGAGTGTGTAGGTTTGTTAGTATAATCTTATAGTTGATATACCTAGCTGTGGTATTGTGAATTTGTTACCTATGTCTGTCTGCACGAGGAGTCTTGTGGTATCTCAAATAAGAGAAAATTCGATATGTATTGTACGCATATTATGTTCAGTATGTTTGTATCTCAAACTGTACATACACAGGTACTAGTCTGAGCTGTTATATCGAGTATATTGTCAACATTACCTGTAAGCGCATTACTTAGGCCTGGGACTGAAAATAGGTTTTTCTGATGGTAGCGGTAGTCCTTTCGGTCCTGCATCAACCCTCAAGCGTTGTGTTCGCGGGACATCCTGTATATGTATTATGATATTTCATCAGAGTAGTGAGTACATCAAGACCAATCAACTACCAAACTCCTGACACGTTCCTACAATAACACTCGAGAGTTTGAAAACTTGAAGAAAAGAAGTTGAACTTCAAGACAAACTAAAACTACATGTAGATCTGAAAAGTATTTGGAGCAGAATCTAAAGAAATGAAATGAAATTAAAATACAACACATTTTAATATAAAACATATGAATAGTTCAAGAGAGAAACATGTTTTCCTACACAGGGTACCTACGTACCTATGTCAGGTCTTTGGAAGTTTTAACCTTACAATGACGGCCTTAACCTCATAATGCCTCCGTAAGTATAAAATAATAAGTATACCTTGATCTTAAAAAAGAATACTGGGATAAAATACAACACATTGTAATATAAAACATATGAATAGTTCAAGAGAGAAACATGTTTTCCTACACAGGGTACCTGTGTCAGGTCTTTGGAAGTCTTATGGTGGATTTCACCAACCTTCTTCCCAGCCTCAAACAACCCGTTAGCTTAACAGCCCTGTTAAGCCAATACAAACTAAATGGAACTTAACTGGCTGTTAGCTTAACAGGAGTTCTAATGACTGAATAAATATTGGTGAAATCCAACATTAACCTTACAATGACGGCCTTAACCTCATAATGCCTCCGTAAGTATAAAATAATAAGTATACCTTGATCTTAAAAAAGAATACTGGGAAGGAAGCAAATATCAATTTGGAATAATTTGGGAACCTGGTTCTCCCCCACATCAACAACACTATACTTACAGGATCCTTCATTCGATCTCAGAATAATGGAAATCGGGGTTTACTTTTTGGTCACTGCGTTCAGTGAACCCTGTAGACATTACAAGAGCATGGAATTTATTAAAGAAACTAACTCAAAGTGAATGCAAGGAATGGAAAGCAACCGCTTCTCCTTATTCATATGAAGAATTGCATAGTAACTATTTTCAACACATTTCTGTATGGAAAACAATTTTTTCTGTTTTTCAGCAAGATTGCCCCCCCCCCCCCCCCTCTGTATGGAAAACAATTTTTTCTGTTTTTCAGCAAGATTGCCCTCCTCCCCCCTCCCTAGTCAACCACCATGTTATTGCAATAAAGGTGATTACCGCAAAGTTAACCTTTCAAGGTTAATTTACATATATAAATATTATTATACGTATATGTAGGTATAATAATTATGTATGAAGGAGTGAGGTAGTGCTTCGCCCCGCCAAGTCAAAATCCTTATATTGCAACAAATTAATTATTATACCTACCTACCCGATTTGTATTTTGCAGAAAACTTCATTTTTATTTCTAATTCATTAATTTAATTTCAAAATACCTGTGTGGGAAATTCTGCCCATTTCGCAATTTTTTACTGACAAAAATCTTGTGTTTTCCTAATTAATTAGGAACATTGCGTTGGAGACTTGGAGTAAGATTTTAGAAGTTAGTATCTAGTGTAGGTTTGTTAGTATAATCTTATTGTTGATAGCTGTGATGGTATTGTGAATTTGTTACCTATGTCTGTCTGCACGAGGAGTCTTGTGGTATCTCAAATAAGAGGAAATTCGATATGTATTGTACGTATATTAGGTATGTTCAGTATGTTTGTATCTCAAATTGTACATACACAGGTACTAGTCTGAGCTGTTATATCGAGTATATTGTCAACATTACCTGTAAGCGCATTACTTAGGCCTGGGACTGAAAATAGGTTTTTCTG
>NW_007380673.1:11677-20583 GCF_000475195.1 Diaphorina citri
GGGTAGAGTTCTAAAGGGGAGGGGTAGAGTTCTAAAGGGGAGGGGTAGAGTTCTAAAGGGGAGGGGTAGAGTTCTAAAGGGGAGGGGTAGAGTTCTAAAGGGGAGGGGTAGAGTTCTAAAGGGGAGGGGTAGAGTTCTAAAGGGGAGGGGTAGAGTTCTAAAGGGGAGGGGTAGAGTTCTAAAGGGGAGGGGTAGAGTTCTAAAGGGGAGGGGTAGAGTTCTAAAGGGGAGGGGTAGAGTTCTAAAGGGGAGGGGTAGAGTTCTAAAGGGGAGGGGTAGAGTTCTAAAGGGGAAAAAAGAGAAGCAGAGAGGGAGGGAAGTTACTTGGACATGTTCTAAGTAGAAGGAAGGAGGGGGTTGGTTTGTAAATGGAGGGGTAGAGTTCTAAGGAAAGAAAGGAGAGGTTCTATAAGGGGTGGGGCGTGAGAAATGTTTCCAAGTGTTTATAAACCAGAGAGAATTTCTTAGCCCAAGCATCATGGCTGTAAGTACCAAGCAAGTAAAGTAAAGGGAAGGGTTTACTAACAAGAGGTGTTATATGGTGACTGCATGTATTGCATTTGAAGATGTGTCCTGGGTAACATGGGTCCCGAAATGAGCTTACAGGGTGGGCGAGTATAGCAATAAAATGTACCCAAGTGATATCAGCAGTGTTTCACCAATCACCCATTTCTGAGAGATGTTGAAACCCCATAGTGTAGATCAGTGGGTATACTGAGTGCCAAAAGCATAGTAAATAGAAAAATAGATCACTTCTCGACGAATCACTGAAGTTAGGCAGCGCTGAGCATGGTTTGTATCTGCTCGGGTGACTGTCTGAGACACTACGCGTCGCTGGCTATTTGGGGTGGAATCAGGCTCGTGAAAACCATTGAAATTCCAGGGTCGAGACAGAAAAATCCTAATGTTACCTTAAGTTAAATTGCTGTCTTAATTCTCAAAATCAGAGTGTAAATTTCCAGAGCGTGAAATTTCCTGTGTTTATGAAACCCTCTGTATATAGCTAGATCTTCAAGGACATGGAGTTTTCCCCCGGCTTGAGTCTATTATGTCCCCAGCATCTTACATCATCAGCTCCTTTTGTTCATTTCTCTCTCCTATCTTCACCTCCATTTCAAGTGTTTCCTCTCCACCTAAACACTTCCACACTATCTCATCCCATCTCCACTTTATCTCGCCTTGTTTCCTTTGCATAGACTTCATTGCCATGTTTTTCTCCGTTGGGTCTTGGATAAATTATGTTATGTAGAGATGTGTCCTTGCATTTTTTTTTTATTTTAATCACCCCTCTCCCTCTCTCTCTCTCTCTCTCTCTCTCTCTCTCTCTCTCTCTCTCTCTCTCTCTCTCTCTCTTGAATTTAAATAAATATAGAGAACAGATTTGAATTTCTTGAATTTCTCGTGTTACTCATAAAACAGCTGGCACATGGAGTCCGTTTAATGCCTTATAGCGTACCGAGCTTTGCTTCGCCTTTCCGCTCAGACTTCAGCTCCTCCATTGTCTTCACGAGGCTGACTGCATCCCGAAATAGCTAGCAGCACGTGTCAACCAAGACTGGTCCAAATATCAGTCATTTCAAATGTATCTTAACTCAAGTGATCCGTTAGAAACTGGTACATGCCGCTGCCTATGTCTGGCTTGTCAATCCCCTGACTTCAGAGTGGGCATAGCATTTGCTGCACGAGAACACAGACATGATATGCAGTGTCAGCATTATCTCCAGCTCTTTTTCTTAATTTTTCTATTCATCCTCCTCCTCCTCCTCCTCCTCCTCCTTCTCCTCTTTACTCTCCTTCGCTTTCTCCTCGTTTTTCTCCCTCGACTGTTATTCTTCCTCCTTCTTCTCCTCATTGTCACAAAGCATGGGAATCATCTTATTCTTCCGCAGAAAAGATAAATACCTACAACAACGTTCAAGCTTCAAGCTGTATTTATTTCGGCGTCTGTCGTCTCAAAGCCAAAGCCATAATCTGCCATAATAATAAGAACGGTTATCTGTCAGTTTTCATAAGCGTTATTATTCGGACAGATCTGACGTCAAATTGAAAAGCAGCCCAGCCTTGTCCACCCCAGCCCAGCCCAGCCCAGTCTCTTGACGTATAGACAAGCACAATGGCCAGAAAATTTCTGGAGAAATTCAAGCACTTTTTTCTCTCACAAAAGAAATTTTATTCTTGTTGTGATGGACAAAGTTTTTCTCACGTCACCCGTCCACCAAATGTCTGAGGGTCATCTCCAATATACAGGGTGTTGCTTCAGAGGCTTTCAGCTTCACCATGATTTACCATTTAAAAAATTAATTATTTACTTAGTGTATTTTTAAAAAGTTCATAAAAAAAACTTTCAATATTTACTTAGATTTTTATTTTATTTTTATTTTTTTTTTTTTATGTTTACTCTTTGTATCGTGTCAAAGTATCTTGGATTGTTTTGATTCTTCAGTACCTAATTGCTTCCTGTTGAAATTTGATTAAAAATACCTACTCTCGGCTAATCTACTTTTAGTATATTAGGTTATGTGTAGGTATTTTTGAAAAATAAACGTCATACCCCTTTAAGGTTAATTTACATACATAAATATTATTATACGTATATGTAGGTATAATAATTATGTATGAAGGAGTGAGGTAGTGCTTCGCCAAGTCAAAATCCTTATATTGCAACAAATTAATTGTTATACCTACCTACCCGATTTGTATATTGCAGAAAACTTCATTTTTATTTCTAATTCATTAATTTAATTTCAAAATATCTGTGGGAAATTCTGCCCATTTCGCCTTTTTTTACTGACAAAAATCTTGTGTTTTCCTAATTAATTAGGAACATTGCGTTGGAGACTTGGAGTAAGATTTTAGAAGTTAGTATCTTGTTTGAAGGATAAAGTTCGTTCAAAGTTAACTTCAAAATTACCAGTGTGGGAGATTCTTTCCATCAAACATCTGTTCCAAATAGAGGAGAAAAGTTACCTGTTGGGAAATCTAAAACCCTTTCCCTATTGAAAAAAATTCCAATTTTGTGAATTTATTTCTTATCTACCTTTTCTTTTTATCTATTATCCATCTTCTCTCATATACTTTCTAACTTATCCTCTTTTCTCTTTCTCAAACCCATCCTCTCTTTCACTTTCTCTCGTACGTCTAACTTTTTCTTTCATTAAACTTGCTCAGTGTTTTATCTCTCTTTCTTCTTTCACCTTCTCTGTCAAGTTCTCATAAGGAAAATATTATAAGTCACGACAATAGACTGAACGTATTTAAGTGAAACTTTCATCTTTCCCACAGACTTTGGGAAGGAAAACTTTTGCCAGGGAACATTTTTAAAATCTTTTCCATTCTACTTTGTAAGATTTTAATAAAGTGAACTGAGCTAGGAGCTGCTTCCAAAAGACGTTTTATTATCTTTTCCCATTCGTAATCCGAAGAGACAAGGAATAGTGGCAGCCAGATTACGGAGCGACTAATTTGGAGGGACAAAACCCGTGCTGGGGGTGCATAGTGCAAGGTGCAGTGTGCAGGAGGTAGGGTACAAGGTACAGGGATGAATCCAGATTTTAGATTGTAAGCTGGAATTAGAAAGTTGCTAACAATGTAGCAGAAGATAACAGGATGAGAGTTCTCAAGGTCAAGGTTATAGTCGCATTTTTTACTAGAACTGAGACTTTGGAGATTTGTAAATGGAAAAGTCTCTAGGTATCGTGTCGACTTTATATATTGTATCATTGCTACGAAATAAAAAACTTACTACTATAAAAATAGAATCATCTTTTTGTCAGAAACACAATCCTCGCCAGAAATTAGATGTTATTTTCACAATCTTCCTCACCAACACCAAATGTTGGAAAGTTGAAGAAATGGAATGGAAAACGAAATGAGAAATCGCTAGGTTTTTACGCCTCTCAAAGTGGTTAGAGCAACTGTAAACCTATTAAAGGTAAGTGGGAAGGTATTAGAAAGCCCCATTTATTACTTTGAAAACAAGACGTAATGCGTTAGGGTGAAGTGTAATAATGAAATTTGAACATCCTGCCAGCAAATGAGCATAAATCTTTAATGTTTTGCCGTGCTTCTCGACTGGTAATAAAATAACAATCATAGTAAATGAGGCAATAAAAATACGAGAACATAATGGCAAACTTGTTCAATTTAATCTTTATGAAGAAGAAGAGAAACCACAAGGCAAAAAAGAAGAAGAAAGAGGAAAAGAAGGAAAGCGAGAAAAAGCAAATAAAAAAGAAAAAGCGAGAGGACGGTGGGTATAAATAATTTCCCAAGGAAAATAAAGAAAAATTAAAACCACACTCACAAAAAAAGCATTAAAAATATGAAAAATTAAAAATCATAAATCAGGTTTTATCTTGCTTTGTAGCTCTGGAAGAGAGGGAGGGAGGGAAGAGGGAGGCAGTTTACCTGTGTAGGTAGTATCCTGTGGGATGGTGAGTACAATGTAGGTACATAGCTATATTTATTATGAATAGGTGGGGGTAGCATTTTCTGAAATAGGTGGGTAGGTAGTAGGTAGGTAGGTAAATGGGATTTTTTTTTTTTTTTTTTTAGATTTTGGTTATCTTTCGCTTTCTATAGGGAATCTTATCTGGTAATTCAATATGTACCTACACTACCTACATATTTACTTTTTATTTCATTTCATGTACCTAGGTACATATATTAGTATATTACCTAGTTTCTTTAGAGTCTGAACTTCAAATGGAGTTTCCTGCAGGGTTACTACTACCAATTTTTCATCTAGAGTTGAGTATTCGTGTAATCTTCTTGGTCAAACTTTGTTCCTGTGGTATCACTCACGTATTCCCTGATATCATCTGACACTCCTGTGTCATTCAGACAACACTCGTACAAGCTACAAAAAATTCTAATAAAAAATAGAAAGTAATAATAGTAATAATAAACGTGAAATAAATAAAACTGCTGTACTCTCTGGTAAAGTATAACACCATCACCTACAGGAGTGTATGCGACCCCGTGGTTTATTAATATTCTAGGTAGATTGCACTGGAAACTAGAAACCAACTAGAGTTAAAACACATTCAGATAAGTAGGTCTTACCTACTTTGTATTAGTTTCAACGAGTCACCATCAGTATTATCTTGCGATAGTTTTCTGTATAGCTCCTAGCTCAGGTGGCTGCTTGCTACTGCTTGTTCTTGTTTTAATGATACACCGAGTATTATTCTCTCACATTAAATTGTATATTTCAGTCACCTGAGATGCCATACTGGGAGTTCTCCGAAGCAAGATTGTCATTCAAGTGGGAGTAAACTTGAATTGTTCTGTGTAAATTCCCAAACCGTTATCCATCCAGACACCTACACTATCGCTTGGCATTCAGACAACACTTTGGCGTAGACTAGGGCACGTTTCTTTTTTCTTGAAACTCATTACATAGATATAGCTCCCAGGTGCTGGCTAAAAATACAGAATACAGCGGTTGTGGTTTGATGAAAAGACCAAAGGTTGATGGTTCGAGTCCAAGTCATAAAATTTGTCGAGGTATGTAGATATAAATAATCAATGAGGAACGGCCTTTGCATTTAAGTATGCATAAATAATCAATGAGGAACGGCCTTTGCATTTAAGTATGCATAACATAGTTAAAATTACTTCCTTTTAAAATAGAAAGAGAGAAGAGCTCAGCACAGTGCATTGAGGTCAAACCTTGGACCTTGGTTCTTAGATACTGAAGCTGTCAAAATAATGCTGGTAGCTATAATAGACGATGTACTCCATACTACTTTGGCTCGAGTTGAGAAAAGTTTGAGAAAGATGAACTATGAGTAAATCGCTCTAAAAAACAGTTTAGCAAATTTTTCTCCACTCTCGTTGGCGTGGTTACAAGCTTTGTTTAATATCCAAGCTCCAAAGTTATATTTCACGTCGGAAAGTTGACCTATTGTTCTAGTAATCGTATATTATACTTTATTATACATCCTCTATGTTTACTTTACTGCATGAGAAGAGCATTAACGTTCCCTTTACATCCTAGACCAGAAATACAGGGTGACTTACAAAACTTGCTTCAATGTTTCAATATACAGGGTGGTTTCTGAACCTTTCTCTTAGCTCTTAATATGTACGAGTGTTCTAATTACACAATTATTATTATGTTATTTTCTCAAACCAGTCTTCATTAAAAGTGTTCTTCATTTGTTCACTCCACACCTAAATTACAAGATACAAGAAGTATTGAACCTTTCTTCTCTCTTCTTACCTATATTGATCCATTTTGTTCAATAACCCAAATTCCAAACATAACGCAAAAACTTCGCTAAGAATTCAGAGTACCTACTCCAATCAACAAAATAATAATATTAGGTGCACTTTAATCTCGAAAATTCAAAATATATTTTCCATGAATTACGGACTACAGGTTTTTGTTTGCAAGTAAAGTAGGTACCTACAGGTAATTCCCAGAAAAATAATATCAATAATTAAAAAACTTGCATTAAATCTGCATGAATTGAAAATATCAAATAACACAAAATCCATTGCAAGCGTGTTCTAGGGGGGGGGGGAGTGGTGAAAAGGCCACACTGTACATAGAATAACAAAAATACAGGGTGTTCAAAAGTACAGTCCCAGCAAACCTTGAACCGCGTAATATACCCGTTTTTCAAATTCTCTGTATGCCAATATATGGTAGTACATCATGTATGTACATATAGCCATCAAATTCAAATTTTAGCATAAATAACTATATTGAAAAAAGTACAGTACCTTATACACATGCAAAGTATATGTACATCATATACATAGCCATTAGTTGGTAGTTGTAGTGCAGCTGTCTTAGTAAGCGCGTAGCCTGCGCGGGTTCAATCCCGCCGGGCCGGATTTATCCTGATGGGAATAATGGTCGTATCTCGGAACGGCTGGCTTTCTCCTATCCTGTCTTTTCTCTCTCTTCGATTTCGGGAACGATAAGACCTCAGAAGTTACAGTTTCCCTCTGTCAAACCTCTTAAAAAAAAGAAAAAACATGGTCGGTATACAATATAAATCCAACCCCACCTTCCCTCCCCTACACGTGGGACTGCAGATGAAGGCTGTAGTCCAACAACAAAAACAACAACACCAACAACAACAGGCCAATAAAGAGATGTTGTTGTTTTGTTGCGTGTGTTGTTTATAGAATGGTCGATTCCGGAAAGAATCGGAAGGCCGTAGGGTCTTTTATTATAAACTGTAACACCATTGGTGTCCAAAGTGATCCCTCAATGAATGACTCACTAATCATCAGAGTGCCCGTCAACGCGTCATAATGTCATTGATATCGATACTAAACGTCATATTTTAGGCTTTTTTGGGACAACACATCATAAAACGCCGAGAATTTTCTAAAATGCATATTAAAAAACGTCATATTTAGCATTTTGAGCCTCAAAATTACGAAAAAGTCCTAAATTTCTTGCTTATATTTTTTTTTTTTTTTGCCTGAGCCGACGTATACTTTTTGCCTGAGGAGCGCCGCGATAGTCACTTCAGGGTACCTTTCTTTATGTCTTACTCTTTTTCATGTGTCCAAGTACTTGCGATTGTTTTGATTCTGTCAGTAACCAATTGCTTACTGTTGAAAATTGATTCAAATACTACTCTCGCGCTAATCGACTAGTATACTTAGTTAGTGTAGGTATTTTGAAAAATAAACCGTCATACCTATTTGACGAAAATAGAGTCATATTTCACACCGAAAATAACACGTCCACATCAAAGTCCATATTTTTAGAGTCATATTTTAAGAAAATACAGGCCGCTAATATACTCCAGGGTGGACACTGACAGCTATGGAAACACACTGTAAATACAGGGTAAGGACAAGTAGGCAGGTAGGTTTTATATTGGGATTAGATCTCTTCCTGCTAGAAACAGTGGGGTCTCGCGCGGCGGGAACACAGTAAGAAAAAGAAAAAGTGTCTTTAAGAGACATAAATTTGCATAATGCTCTGAGAAATAATGAGGAGATGAGAGAGAGGAGAGAGAGAGAGAGAGAGAGATGAAAGGGAGACATCGGAATAAACAAATAATAAATTTGTAATTTCCCACCTAAGCTCACTCAGACAAGAACATAAGTATAGGTTACCCGCAGGACTTTCGGAGGGAGAAGGACGAGGCTGGTAGAGTTCTCCAGGAGGGAGGGTAGAGTTCTAAAGGGGAGGGGTAGAGTTCTAAAGGGGAGGGGTAGAGTTCTAAAGGGGAGGGGTAGAGTTCTAAAGGGGAGGGGTAGAGTTCTAAAGGGGAAAAAAGAGAAGCAGAGAGGGAGGGAAGTTACTTGGACATGTTCTAAGTAGAAGGAAGGAGGGGGTTGGTTTGTAAATGGAGGGGTAGAGTTCTAAGGAAAGAAAGGAGAGGTTCTAAGGGGTGGGGCGTGAGAAATGTTTCCAAGTGTTTATAAACCAGAGAGAATTTCTTACCCCAAGCATCATGGCTGTAAGTACCAAGCGAGTAAAGTAAAGGGAAGGGTTTACTAACAAGAGGTGTTATATGGTGACTGCATGCATTGCATTTGAAGATGTGTCCTGGGTAACATGGGTCCCGAAATGAGCTTACAGGGTGGGCGAGTATAGCAAAGATCAGCAGTAAAATGTACCCAAGTGATGTCAGCAGTGTTTCACCAATCACCCATTTCTGAGAGATGTTGAAACCCCATAGTGCAGATCAGTGGGTATACTGAGTGCCAAAAGCATAGTAAATAGATCACTTCTCGACGAATCACTGAAGTTAGGCAGCGCTGAGCATGGTTTGTATTCGAACGGGTGACTGTCTGAGACACTACGTGTCGCTGTTTATTTCAGGGTGAACTTAGTTTTATGAGGACAATTGAGGAACTACCTAGTTGAAATCCCAGCGTCAAGACATCAAAAGCCCTGATTAGAAGTAAAAAAATGGCTACCTTTA